>NC_041047.1:39063991-39363991 GCF_900634775.1 Gouania willdenowi
CTATATACATTTGGAAACGTTTTGTGATGGGGAAACGTACCGAAAATACCGTTGTTTGCCGCTGTGCAATGAATCGAACACGGCGTATTGAACGGTTTGGCAAAATACCAAATATTGTTGCATCCTTAAAATAGATGGTGCAGCTGATATGCTTTTCTTGGTTATTCTGATTAAAAAGAGAGTTTTAACAACCCGTGCACGCCTGGAGGTCCCTTTTGTGTCCGGTGACGGAACCGATTAAAAAAGAAAAAGAAAAAAAGGAAATCCCCCTACGTTTCTATAAAACTGAGTATAGGAGGCGCCATCACTCCGTGTGGTAGTAAAATTCCAATGTCAGGGGGCAAACAACTTCCTGAGCTGTTGGTGTCCATTTTCCAGCTGACAGCAAGTTTATGTTAGAATCCTGTGCAGCCTGACCTCTGGGTTCATCCGTCCAACACTGGAACCAAAAGGTGTCGTCACCATCTGTGTGTCGCTGGGATCTGAAGATGATTCCTGCTCCATGTCTCCATCCACACAGAGATGTGAGTGGAGAACAGATGAAATGCTGAAGGTCTTCCATCAAGGACGCTTGAGATTCCCTGGGAAGGAGAGCCCTGACAGTGCTGACAGGGCTGAGAGGAGGCTCCATTTGTGCTGCTCCACTGTCCAACATAAACAATAATTAATTCACAAACACACACAGAGACATTTTCTTCTACAAACTACATTCAAATGGATTTTTAACCATCCTGACAGTGGCCACACTTGGAGGAACTCTTCCTGCTGTGGCTACATTTGTGGACTTTCAGCTTCTCAGAACTCTTCATAACCTTCCCACACTGGTCACATCTTAAAGAAGTCTTCTCATGGATTCGTTGGTGGAGATTAAGGTAAGATTTGCTCTTGTAAAATTTGCCACGTGTCGTCACATTTGTGAGGCCTTTCTGATGAGTGGCTGATTTGGTGTTTTTTCAAATCTCCAAATGTTGTAAAAACTTTGTCACACTGGTCACAGGGACACACTTCATGTCCAGTGTGAACTCTCAGGTGTCGGGTTATGGTTTGTTTATCTTTATATATTTTCCCACAGTAGTCACAGCGATACAACTCTGCTCTGGAGTGAGTCTTCATGTGCCTTTCCGCACTGTTCACATTTGTACGCTTTGATTCCACGGTGGTTGAATACATGTCGTCTGAGGGCTCCAGATCGAGTAAAAGTCATTCCACATTCCTCACGTGTACGGTTCAGATTTTCTGTGGATACGTTGATGCTCTAATAAGTAGTTCTTTTGCGTAAAGGCCTTCCCACATTCTTCACACGTGTGCGGTTTCTCTCCTCTGTGAATGCGCTGATGGCGATTCAGGGTCTGTTTCTGAGTAAAGGTGTTTCCACACTGGTCACATTTAAACTTTTTAACTCCAGTATGAACGACTTTGTGTGTTATTTAGGTAGAACTCTGACTAAAAGCCATTCCACATTCACCACAGATAAACGGTTTCGCTCCAGAATGGACTCGTTGATGTACAGTGAGGTTTCATTTACAGGTAAAGGACTTCTCACACTGGTCACATGCATGTGCTTTGGTTTTAACTTGATCTTGGCTCTGCTATTCAACTATTGGCTCTGTTTTTATCTTAGATTTGTTTCTTTGTTCTGGTTGAGAGTTTTGAGGTCTCACTTTGTTCTGGCTTCCAGAGTCCTGTAGAACAGTGAAAGATTAAACACAGAGAAGGAACAAAAGAAAGTCCTTTGAAACATGCTTTCCTAAATGTGTTCCGAAGAAATAACAGTGGCTGTTAAAGATGGACCAGACATATCATTAGGAGCCCAACTTCAATAGAACATCAGGAAACAGAGATGGCAAAGATAGATGTTAGCACTTGTCAAGGTTGGGGTCAATTATAATTGTAAATGCGTATTTACAATTATGGCATAATTATACTTGTAATTTTTTAAATATGTTACTGTCATAATCATAATTAAATTGTAATTGAGTTTAGATAACTGAATTTGTAATTGCCATGAAATTTCTATAAAAATTGTCAATTACAATTTAACACAAAACTGGAGAACCATGATACAGTTCTATGTACAGTTCTACACATATGTAGTTAATTATTAGAATATGTTCAATTCTAAGCTTTTCCATATTTTACATTTAAAAAAATACACAAAAAAAAAAAGCTCAGTCGCTCACACCAAAAATATTAAAACCTATATTTTCATTGATTGGGAAGCCTAACAATGTAACCAATAAATAGGAAATAATTTAGATAAAAAATACAGTGGGGCAAACAAGTATTTAGTCAGCCACCAATTGTGCAAATACTCCCACTTAAAAAGATGAGAGGCCTGTAATTTTCATCAAAGGTATGCCTCAACTATGAGAGACAAAATGAGAAAAAAAAAAAATCAGAAAATCACATTGTAGAATCTTTAATGAATTATTTGGTAAATCCCTCAGTAAAATAAGTATTTGGTCACCTACAAACAAGCAAGATTTCTGGCTCTCACAGACCTGTAACTTCTTCTTTAAGAGGCTCCTCTGTCCTCCACTGTTTGAACTCGTTATCAGTGTTTAAGTATAAAAGACACCTGTCCACAACCTCAAACAGTTACATTCCAAACTCCACTATGGCCAAGACCAAAGAGCTGTCAAAGGACATTAGAAACAAAATTGTAGACCTGCACCAGGCTGGGAAGACAATCTGCACGAAGTAAGCAGCTTGGTGTGAAGAAATCAACTGTGGGAGCAATTATTAGAAAATGGAAGACGTACAAGACTAGTGATAATCTCCCTCGATCTGGGGCTCCACGCAAGATCTCACCCCGTGGAGTCAAAATGATCACAAGAACGGTGAGCAAAAATCCCAGAACCACACGGGGGACCTAGTAAATGACCTGCAGAGATTGCGCCAGTAGAAAACGCAAGGCATGATGGGAAATGTTTCAAGGCAGTCATGAATAGGCTTGGGCATTAGCTTAGCTTCTAGCTAAAGCGTTAAAGCCAGGAACCTCTGATGACAGAATTAGCTTAGCAGCTAACTGTAGTGCTGGCTGGTTCACACTGGATGACAACCAGCTGATGATTTTCCCGCCTTGTGTGTATTATTGGCGGGAAATTGTGTGTATTTTCCCGCAAATGTGTGTAACTTGCAATGTCTCCTGCAGCCTCTGGGGGCGCTGTTAGACACACGTCATGGTCTCACAAACCTAACCTGCATTATGAGACCAATATGTGTGAAGCTCAGAAAGGAAGGGGGCGGGTCATAACATTATAACAACTATATTAACTGATTACACTATAAACTAAGTATTCACACATATATTTATAATGACTTTTACAATTAATATTCAATAATTACAACATTATAAAGTTTTATGTTTACGAGACCATCAAAATTGGTTCTTAACCCGATTGGTCTCGTAATGCTGGTGAGTAAACCTGAAAATTGGTCTTGTAAACCATGTATGCCTACACACACACACACACGCACGCACGCACACACGCATGCACACACACGGTGAAGCAGCAGTGTTACCTGCTATATTTTTTCGCATGATCGATTATCGATATGATTGCGCTATCAATGTATTTATTTCCATCCATCCATCTTCTCCCGCTTAGCCGTTTCCGGGTCGCGGGGGCAGCATCCTCAGTAGGGAGGCCCAGACTTCCCTCTCCCCGGCTACTTCCTCCAGCTCTTCCGGGGGGACCCTGAGACTTTCCCAGGCCAGCCGAGAGACATAGTCTCTCCAGCGTGTCCTGGGTCTTCCCCGGGGCCTCCTTCCGGAGGGACGTGCCCTGAACGCCTCACTAGGGAGGCGTTCAGGGGGCATCCTAATTAGGTGCCTGAGCCACCTCATCTGGCTCTTCTCGATGCGGAGGAGCAGCGACTCTACTTTGAGCCCCTCCCGAATGACTGAGCTTCTCACCCTATCTCCTTTTTTTTTTTTTTTTTTTGTCTGCACATGCTGTCAAAGGTCAACACCACAGGAAGTGCAATCATTATGAGACAGCAATGCATATTTTGTTATTGCAATAAAATACATTGATTTATTTTATTGCTTAATTGTGACCATCACCAGCCCTCCCTAAGGAAGGGTAAGACATCTTTTATTATAGGGAGGATATAAAAAGGGAGGGGGAGGGGGAAGGGAGCAGGGAGGAGAGACTCAAGACAGGAAATAGAAAAGGTTGGGAAGAATAGAAGAATAGCATATGTGCAAAAAAAAAAAAAAAAACCGCTACTGCAAGCCCAGGAACTGCCCTGGGCCCGCAAATGCAGCCAGGCCAGCAGAAAGAGCGGAGGCCAGGGAGCCCCAGGCAACCCCCCCCCGCGGCCGAGCAACCTCCCAGATGCCCCCAAGATCCCAGGCCGAGAGGCAGCCACCATCCCCCACACACACATCCGAGGAAGCCCCAAGCAGCCGAGCACCCAGCGCATCCCCCCACCGACCCCAACCCCCAACCCCAAGGCCCCCCGCCAGCATCCAGCCCCCCCCACCCACCCACACCCAACCCCCCAAGGGAAGGGCCCAGAGACCCCCCCGCCCGAGACCCCAGCAGAGGAGCCAAGGCCCCCGCCCAGCAGACGGCCAGAGCCGCGCGGAATGGGCAGCCGGTGGGCCCAGAGCCAGCAGGGTCCGGACCCCAGGCCAGAAGGACCCGGAACGGGAGCAGCACCGAGAGCAGCGCCCCCAGGGACGACAACCACGCCCATAGTCGCCTAGGGCACCAAGGGGATGCTGCAAGCCGCCCCGCCGGCCCCCAGGCGCACCGACCAAGCACCCCAGAGCGCGCCAGATCGCCTTTCCTTGATGCCGCCCGCGCAATGACCCCCACCCCCCCACCAAAGGGCCCAGCCACACCGCAGAGCCCGGCTCACAGGGCGCTGCCCAAGCCGGGGCCACCCGGGGCCACCCCTGCAGGTATGGCAGGGCGCGGCCCGTACCACCCGCCCCGGCAGACCCACGCCAGGACCGGCCCAGCCAGCCGGCCAGACCCGCCGGACCCAAAGGGCACCACCGCAGGACAGGGAATCCCCAAGGGCGAGCCCCCGAGCCAGACCTCCGTGGGGGGCACCCCCCCACCCCCCAGCCCACGAACAGGCCACAACCCAGCAAGACCGCGCAGCCCCAGATGGCACAAAGACAGCTGCCCAGGTCCCGCCCCCCACCGGACAGCGCAGGCCACAGGGCAATGCCCCCCCCCAGCGCAAGAGCGACTGGCGGCCGCCACCACAGGAGAGAGGGACCCTAACGGCACACAACCGATGAGGAGCAGCAGCCCCCAGCCAAAGGCGCAGAACCCACCCACCCGCCAGCCCACAAATAGCAGGACAGACCTACCAAGTGGCCAATACCGACCTCAACCCCCGGAACAGCTAGAGCCACTCCCCAGCAAAGAGCACCACCCCGGAGCGCCAAGCAACCCCGCCCCAACCCCGGCGCAGACGCCGGAACCCCCCAGCACGCCCACCCCCCACACCGGCACGGCAAGCCGCCCCGGACCCACACGCCGCGAGGCACGCCCCCAAGGCAACCAGGAAACAAGACAAGCGCCAAGCCCCACCCGCAGGGAAGGGCACCCCCACGCCCCACCAGGCCGGCACCGCCCGGAGAGACCCCGCAAAGGGAGCCCCCAGCAACACCCCTCCACACCCCCAGAGACCCACCGCCCCGCCATGCCCGACCGCACCCCCCGATCCCCACACGGTAGCCCAGCCATCAACAGACGGGCCGGGCCCCCACCCGACAGGCCCAGATGTGTGAATTTACCCACCACCCTGTTATGGTGCCTCTCCATTCCCCAATGGAGAGGCACTTTCCTATCCCCTGAGTGAATGTATGTGTTTCTGGGTGGCCCTTGGTGCCAGGGGCCTGCGTGTCTTCTGCCACTCTTTCTTCGGGACGGGGGGTCCGGGATGGGGGTGGCGCTGGGGGCGGCTGCTCTTGGGGGCGGCACTTGCATCCTGGGTTGTTAGATGGCGGGGTGGTGCGGTGGGTTGCTCCGCCGGCCGGTCTGGGCGCCTTGGCCTGGTTCCCTGGGGCGCGCCTTCGCTGAGCGTGCCGCTGGCGCGGTGGGCCGGGCCGCCCCCTCCCCCTCCTCCTCGGGGGCTCACTTGGGGGACCGCAGGGGCCGGCTTGTGTAGCTTTGGGGGGAGGGTAGGGTGAGTTGTGGGGCCTCGCCCACGCTGGGGCCTCCCCTGGGCCGTGCTAGGTGGGTGTGTGTGGTGGCACGGCCGGTGGCTCCTGTCCTGGCGGATCCGCGTCGGGGTGGTTGGTCTGCTGGCTGGGGGCGCCGTGTCTGGGCGGGGGTGCCCCGGGGGTGGGTCTCTGGGTGCGCCCTCCCACCGTCTGCCCGGGGACGGGCTGCGGCTCGGCGAGGTGCCGCGCCGCCTTGGGCGGGGTGGGGCTGTTGGCTGGGGCCTGCTGTCCTCCGGGCTGTGCTGGCGTCGGGGGTGTCTCATGTCGGTGCGGGGGTGATTGGGGGTGGTCTCCATGGGTGGGTGGGTGGGGGCTCTGCTGGCAACATTGATGTGGGGTTGCGGTGCCTGGCTGGGGGAGCATGGGTTCGCCTACCTATTGGTCCGTGGCTGGCGGGGTGGCCCTGCTTGGGTGGTTGGTGGCGTCCTATCTCGTCGGGGGGGCCGGGGCCGCCCACCTGTGGAGGGTGCTATGTCGTGGTGTCGTGCGGGCCTGTGCTGGCCCTGGTGTGGGAGCTGGCCTCTCTCCTGCGCGGTCGCCGCCTGCTTTGGCGGGGCGTGCCGCTCTGGGCCGGCTGGCGGCGGGGGTCGCCTCCTGGACTGCTGGGGGATGTGGCTGGTGCCTGGCTCCGCCTGGGGGGGGGGGGGGTCCCGCCGTGCTCCGTATGGCCGCCGCGGTTCGGGGGGGTGCCGCGGGGGGTCTCCGGCTGTGCTGCTCGGCGCGTCTCTGGGGCCCGCGGTGCCGTGTGCCCGTCTGCCCTCTCCAGTGGCCCGCCGTGCGGACGGGCCGGGCTCCTACCAGACAGCCCTCCTACATTGACACTTCACATCAGTCACTCCCAGCTGGTCTAGCTCACCCACTTGTTGCACCACACTCACATACCCAACCCTTGGGGGGCTCGGCTGCGAACCGATCCAGTGAGAGTTGAAGGTCACGGTATGTTGGAGCCAACAGGACCACATCATCTGCAAAAAGCAGTGATGCATACTGAGGCCCGAACCGGACCTCCTCAACGCCCTGACTGCGCCTAGAAATTCTGTCCATAAAAGTTATGAACAGAATCGGTGACAAAGGGCAGCCCTGGCGGAGTCCAACCCTCACCGGAAACGATTTCGACTTACTGCCGGCAATGCGGACCAGACTCTGACTCCGGTCATACAGGGAACGAACAGCTCCTATCAGGAGGTTCAATACCCCATACTCCCGGAGGACCCCCCACAGAAATCCCCGAGGGACACGGTCAAATGCCTTTTCCAGGTCCACAAAACACATGTGGACTGGTTGGGCAAATTCCCATGATCCCTCAAGGACCCTGCTGAGAGTGGAGAGCTGGTCCACAGTTCCACGGCCAGGACGAAAACCACATTGCTCCTCCTGAATCCGAGGTTCAACTATCCGGCGGACCCTCCTCTCCAGTATCCCTGAATAGACCTTACAGGGGAGGCTGAGGAGTGTGATCCCTCTATAATTGGAACACACCCTCCGGTCCCCCTTCTTAAAAAGGGGGACCACCACCCCAATCTGCCAATCCAGAGGCACTGCCCCCGATGTCCACGCGATGTTGCAGAGTCGTTGCAGCCCACAACATCCAGGGCCTTGAGGAACTCCGGGCGGATCTTATCCACCCCCGGAGCCCTGCCACCGAGGAGCTTTTTAATCACCTCGGCAACATCAGCCCCAGAGATAGGAGAGCCCACTCTCGGGTCCCTGGGCCCTGCTTCCTGATTGGAAGGCGTGTCGGTGGGATTGAGGAGGTCTTTGAAGTATTCCCCCCACCGATCCACAACGTCTCGAGTCGAGGTCAACAGCGCACCATCCGCACCATACATAGTGTTGACGGTGCACTGCTTCCCCCTCCTGAGACGCCGGATGGTGGTCCAGAATCTCTTCGAAGCCGTCCGGAAGTCGTTCTCCATGGCCTCAGCAAACTCCTCCCATGTCCGGGCTTTTGCCTCGGCGACCGCCGTGGCTGCACCCCGCTTGGCCCGTCGGTACCTGTCTGCTGCCTCCGGAGTCCCACTGGCCAAAAAGGCCCGGTAGGACTCCTTCAGCTTGACGGCATCCCTCACCCCCGGTGTCCACCAAAGGGTTCGGGTATTGCCGCCACGACAGGCACCGACTACCTTGCGGCCACAGCACCGATCAGCTGCCTCAGCAACAGAGGCACGGAACATGGCCCACTCGGACTCAATGTCCCCCGCCTCCTCCGAGACACGGTTGAAGTTTTTCCGGAGGTGGGAGTTGAAGCTCCTTCTGATGGGAGACTCTGCCAGGCATTCCCAGCAGACCCTCACTATACGTTTGGGTCTGCCAGGTCTAACCGGCATCCTCCCCCGCCATCGGAGCCAACTCACCACCAGGTGGTGATCAGTTGACAGCTCCGTCCCTCTCTTTACCCGAGTGTCCAAGACATGCGGCCGCAAGTCCGATGACACGACTACGAAGTCGATCATCGAACTGCGGCCTAGGGTGTCCTGGTGCCAAGTGCACATATGGACACCCTTATGCTTGAACATGGTGTTTGTTATGGACAATCTGTGACGAGCACAGAGGTCCAACAACAAAACACCGCTCAGGTTCCGATCAGGGGGGCATTTCCTCCCAATCACGCCCCTCCAGGTCTCACTGTCGCTGCCAACGTGAGCGTTGAAGTCCCCCAGCAGAACGCGGGAATCCCCAGAAGGAGCACTCTCCAGTATGTATTTATTTATTTTTTAAAAACCTTTTCTGCTTTTTCACTAAAATGTGAAGGTACGTCTTCACATAAATTTTGTCACCGTTTGTTGAAGGAACCAATATATTGTTTACTGGAATATTGAACTACAATGGTGTCACTGGTTTTGTTTACAGAAAGCACTATTGGAGATATTTAGTCATTTACATTGGTATGTTGACACTTATTTACAGAAATGTTGCACTAAAATAGTGTCACTGTTCAAAGGACACTTTCAATTTATTGTCTTTCAGAGATGTAAAATAAAAATTGTAATTTTTCAATCTTTTTTTTTTCTTGTTATGTCATAGATTATCGTAGATTGATTTCTGACCAATATATCAATAATCGCAGTATCGTCATATTGTGAGATAATCGTATCGCATATTGTATCGTGAGGTACCCACCCCTACTTTTAGCATTAGATCTTTTAGCATGAACTCCTTTAGCATTAGCTCCTTTAGCATGTCCCGTGTCCTAGGGGCTGGAGGTCTTCTGTCTTTCCCCGCTAACAGAGCTTCCGTCCTACGCTGCTGGTGTTTCCTGCTTAAAGTACGGTGCTCACCCAAATCTCATGACGTATCCAGTTTTGTTGTTGCCACAGGTGAACGTCAGCAATGTCCAAATCCGGAATGGAAACATCGAATTCAAAATATCAGAAATGCTTTTGTTTGAGTTCAGTGAGACACCAGATACCCTCAGCACGCAACATTGACGTGACGCCCATAGCCACCTTTATGTCAGCAGACAATGAAGCAGAGGTTGCGGTCATAGCTGTGTTGACGAGTTCACCTGTCATGTTACACGGTGGTCGTGTTGCTGGCGGACCACAGAAAGATGCTATTGACAGCTACTGCTGTCTGCGGCCAACAGCAATCTTCCTCCCATTTTTCTTTTCCTTGTCTGTTTTAGTGCCAAAACATTCGCTGTCCCGTGACGTTGCACCCATACGTGTCCGGTCCCAAGGCCATCTAGCTCAGAGTACGCAACAGAGTCAAAGCTTTAATACCTCAAAAAATCCCGATTAAGACTTTTTAATGGCCTTAATTTTACAACAATTGATTTATCAACTTTTAATACTTTTTAAGACCCCGCAGACACCCTGTATGTGTTTAAACTGAAACTTTGTCAACGGCTTCCAAAGACCACAAGTGTGTGAATTCTTTATTTTGGAGTAATTTGGCGTTGCAAAACGTTCATTTTAATTTTAAGATTACGGCTCCCTCCCGGTAGTGAGTGCGGTATTGAGCGTGCTACTTCCGGTTCTGGGTCATATGATATCACTGTTTCGCAGTTTGTTTGGGTTTAAAAAAAGGCCACTATTACAAACGTTTTTGTATTGCTAAAAGTTATTTAAGTTAATATTTCTTGTTATTTCAAATTATTCTTGTGATTCCAAACTTCCTTTAAATCGCGGATCACGGACTCCACTACCTCCTGGGTGGCGGCTGTGGGGACGGCCAATAGCCGACCTTATCACAAACTATCTGGTTCTTCAGACAGAGGAATGTAAACTTTTTTGTGAGTGTATTGGTCCACATCACGGCTCCACGGCTTATATTATTCTATGTGTTAAGATGCAAGCAGCTAAATTGTAGACACACATACGGCTGATGCGCGTGTGTGTGACAGTGCCGGGATGTACACGTTCAACGCACACAGAGCAGTTTAGAGAGAGAGTTGCGACTTTGGTGTTGCAAAACGTTTATTTCTCGTAGTACTTCCGGGTCTCATTTTTTAATCTCTCAACAACCTGTGACAGATTATGTGCATTCCCGCGACTGACGCACATGTGTGCGTGTGAGCGATAAACCAAGGAGGAGATGGAGGTAGACACACACACACAGACACACACACTAATGAAAATAAACTAAATTAATAAAAACAAAATAAAATAAAAAACAATATTTATACAAAAAGTACACAAAACGACAACAGAAATGCACAAAAATATACAAAAAGGCTCCAAAAATACACAAAATTACTCCAGAAAACATACATTACAGAAAAATACACCAAACAACAAAAACATACACATAATGACAACAGAAATGCATTAAACTTGTCTGTGGTCAGTTGAAAGAGTTTCTTTATTCTAATGAAATCCTCTCTAAATTGCAATCAGGCTTCAGAAAAAAGCACAGCACTATCACTGCTACTATGAAGGTGATAAATGACATTATTGCAGCACTTGATAAAAAACAGTACTGTGCTTCACTCTTTATTGATCTCTCTAAAGCTTTTGACACTGTAGACCATGCTATTTTAAAACGCAGGCTACATCTCATTGGACTGTCGGAGCACACTGTCGCTTGGTTTTCAAATTATTTAGAAAACAGGACCCAGTGTATTAAATACGAGGGCCTTTGTTCTGAATTTGTTACTGTTCACAAGGGGGTGCCGCAGGGATCTGTTTTGGGGCCCCTCTTATTTATCTTGTACATTAATAATGTCGAAGAAAATGTTTCTGATGCTAATATGCATTTTTATGCCGATGATACAATTATTTATTGCTTCGGATCATCTCTTGAACAGGCTGTTAATTCCCTGCAGAAAGCCTTTGTTTCTGTCCAGCATTCGCTGATTAATCTAAAACTGGTTCTCAATGCTGAGAAGACAAAGTTAATGTTGTTCTCTAATCATAAGAAGGTGCCTCTAACTCCCCCGGTCGTGTCCACTCTTGAAGGAAATGTCATAGAAGTGGTACATGAATATAAATACCTTGGTGTCGTAATTGATGATTCCCTCACTTTTAAACTTTTCATTGACAAACTTGTGAGGAAATTAAAACTTAAACTAGGGTTCTTCTTCCGCAACAAGACATGTTTTTCTTTTGGTGTAAAGAAGCGCCTTGTCTCTGCCACATTCTTATCTGTGTTAGATTATGGTGACCTTTTTTATATGAATGCTTCTTGTACATGTCTTCTGATGGTGGACTCTGTTTATCATTCTGCTCTGAGGTTCATCACAAACTGTAGAGCCAAGACACATCACTGTGAGCTGTACTCTCGGGTGGGATGGCCATCCCTGTACACTAGGAGGCAGTGTCATTGGTTTACTTTTATTTATAAGGCTCTCCTTGGATTACTGCCCTCTTACATCTGTACATTACTTACTAAGAGAAGCACGAACACTTATGCACTGAAATCCAATGATCAGCTGTTGCTCACAGTTCCTTTTGCCCGCACAGAGCTGGGGAAAAAAGCCTTTGCACATGCAGCTCCTTGTGCTTGGAACACACTGCAAAGAGACTGGAAGTTGACTGAATTTTTATCCTTGAATGCTTTTAAAATGAAACTGAGAGAATTTGAGACTGCCTCAGTTGTCTGTAATTGTTTTATTTGATTCTTATGTTATCCTGTCATTTTATTGTAATGTAAATGTATTTCTGTTCAGTGTTGTAACTTTGCTGCCTCTTGGCCAGGACTCCCTTGAAAAAGAGGTTTTTAATCTCAATGGGATTTTTTTCCTGGTTAAATAAAGGTTAAATAAAAAAAAAAAAAACTACACCAAAAAAGATGAAGATTCACAAAATGACTCGCGAATCACACTACAATGGCAACAAAAAACGGACAAAAAGACATTTCCTTTGACCTCATGATTCTCATTTGCTCTGACATGCACTGTGAGCTGTAAGGTCTTATAATAGACAGATGTGTGCCTTTTTGTGGTGCCGATTTGCTTTTAAGCACAGACCATTTGATTTGATTTGATATAAATCTTCAAGCTTTGACCCGAACCCGACAGAGCAAAACTGAAATCGACAGGTCCGACAGACATTTGGTATTTATATCCGCGTCCAGTGATGTTGCTAGGTACGCGTCCTGCGTCTGAAAGGACGCAGTAAATCCACTATCCATGCATCCCAGGGATGCACCTAATTTTTCCCATGAATAACGACACATTGTCAACAACAACTTATGTTTAAAATCGCAGTAACTAGCAAAAAAAACTCTAGCTGTCAGCGGACCCCTTTACACACTCAGCACAGACATGATCCCCTTGAGTTGAGATCTACCTCAACTTCAGCCTCTGGCTCAGTGTGTTGCTGATTCTCCTGCTCCTCGATGTCCTTGATGAAACGGTCTTTCACCTCAGGTGTCTTCGAAACGAGGCACAGTGGCACAGTTAATAATTTGTAAATCCTTGTCTGCGTATCTTTTGTTGAGATCCTCTTGAACTTTCTCCTTCATTTCACGGCACAGGGGGTCATCATCTTCAGATGCAGCAAGGCAAGAGGATATGTCCCACATGACCACTTGAACTGCAGAGATTGTGGGGAGTGTCTCTCCGCTAAGAACATCTGTGAACCGTTGCAGTGGTCCAAGCACCTCCTTCACTGTTTCGAGTGTGGTGATATCACTGTTCCTAGACATGAGATGCCATTTCTTCCTCTCGGTGGCCAGGGCAGCACTAACAGCAACAGTTTGTTTTACTAGCAGTACCCTGGACATCTTTGGTATCATATCCCCGGACGTCACCAGTAACAGGTAAACAGCCAATCATTCAGCAGCTGTGTAGTTTGGTTGCAGTGGTAGCCATATGGGTTTGTTTACATATAAGGGAGCATGCAATGAGAAGCCGGGACGAAAGTAGAGGGCTAGCGGCGGCTGCTATGTAGCGGAAACTGGCACCGGTAGTATCGTAATCCATGGTAATACTGTCGTGTAGAATTTCTAGTATAGTAGGAACCATTATAATTTGGCACCATGGGGTACCGTGGGTATCGTGCAACTATAGTTTAATCATAAAGATCTGAAATGTCATCAAGATAATTTAAATTAACCTAACTTAAATTAAAGTTGATAAAAAAAAAACGTAATCAATAAACCTGATCAAATTCAGTAAATCATTGATCCCTGAGAGGAAATATGGTGACATTAATGCTGTTCTCATACATCTTTATATGACATACAAATAATTAGGAGCAGTCAGAAGAATCCATGTCACTACAACTTATACCTACTTTTTAATTGTATCTTACTTTATTTTTGACAATAATTCATTTGTTGTGGGTTTAGCCACTTTACTTTTTTTTGGGATGCACGTTTTGTTTTAACGCCTAATATAAATGAAAAACTTTGATGTGCTTTTTTTGAAAAGCAAAGGCTACTGGAATATTTAAAAAATGTCTCAATTTTCAATAAACATTTACTTTCTTTAAAAAACATTTATTCAAGGCTATTTATGCACTATCAAAAAAAAAATAATGAAAAACTTAACCGCATTCGATATTCGGCCAAGCGTTTATATTTTATTCGGCCACAAATTTTCATTTCGGTGCATCCCTAGTTTTTGTACAAAAAAGTTCAGGCAGGAGCCCACTATTGCCACAACTGTGCCATAGTGTGTAACTGTAACATATCAGTCAAATTGATTCCAATCATGTGTCTTATGTTCGACCAGGTGTTGCAATATGGTTTGAAATAAACATCCATTTTTTTTCAGGTTTCTGCTATGCCATGCACAATGCCATTTTTGGTTCCACTTTTGATACAGTTATGCATGGATGTTATTGAGCAATGATTTGACCAATCAGAATGATTGACAGTTGGAAAGCTCAGAGCCTGTAGAAATCGGTGATATCAAACACTATGGGGGTTGGCTTAAGCTCTGGCCAATCAAAGCGGGTAAAGGAGGGACCGGCCATTTTACGCACGAGAACTAAGCGCTCATTGGATGGATTTCTCTGCTGAAAAGTGCTCAGATGTGTGTAATGGTGGCATCCATCTGACTACACGATTTGATTTATCCAAATATAGTTTTGTAGACATTGAAGCAACTCTTGATAGGAAACGACTAGGGCTGGGTGGTATACCGGCTCATACTGAAGACCGGTATATATTTTCGTTATAATATGAATTTTTAATATACCGCCATACCGGTGTATTTGATTACACAACAATTGGAACGCTGCGCTGCATTTCAGTCAGGACCTTTTTCATGGTTGCACGTCTTAATAGGCATGTAAACAGTAGCGCTCTGGTGTTAGTTACGGTGTAAATGGATGAGAAATAAATTGAAAGGTCTGAAGTTGCATGTGCATGCCTCTGCTAAAGGATGACAACACTCAGAGACATAAACATTATATACCGTCTATGTTCTAGGCACGGTTAGCTTAGCATGTCGGCAATAATGCACAAAAAAAAAAGAGAGCAGCGGATTGCAATTTGTAATTCCTGTAACGGGGAAATAAGTCCTGGTGGAGCTGCAAACAAAACGCTTATTTATTCACCATAAAGAAAACTACCGTTTGCACACACAAAAAAAAAAAAACGTGAAGCAACATGTTATACCCGCTTAAGGATTAGCAATACAAAAGAAACAGTCAAATAGAATCTTTATTATCAAAACCAGTTCATAAAGATCAATAAGCCTCACCATACGAGACTCCCAGTTCAACTCTCAATTATGACAACAGGATTGGGGAGAATATGGTTTCACAACAATTACACTGCAATTCAAATATTCCTCTCAAAGAGTTTACACACGTAAAGGGTGTAAGTGTGCACGGCACACTTACACCCTTAAGGCCCCATCTGAATGCCTGACTGAGAGCTTACCGGGTATTGGTGACAAGGGGGAGCACAAGTTCAATAAAACGCAAAACAAAAAATTAATAAAGAGAAGAAGAAAATAGGAACTAGCCCACCCCACGGGCAAAACCCAGCTATTTGCCCTTGACCGGCTCACGTGTCAGGGCGGACTAGAACAAAGGAAACAAAACCCAACTAATAAACAAAACAAACAAATTATTCTCAGCACGAGCAGTGTATGGACCCTGATGCTCTGCAAAGAAAACATTAATAACCATAAAAACACTTTAATACAAAAAACATATCAATAAAAGATTAACTACAAACAAACTTTAAAATACCTGGTCCGTCGGTAGTCTACCAACAACCAGCTGTATTCAACTCAAGCAGGGAACAACCAGGGAAGCACATCTGAAATAATAAAGATGGTAAATGTCATGTGCTAGACACTAACACAACATACCATATACACACCAAACAGAATTTCCTACCAGCTTTTCCAGCACCTTCTGCATGCTCATGTGGAATAAGGTGTGCACCTGCCCTATTCCACTGTCCTCATACCAATAGCTGAACAACCTGAGTTCTTCCTGCAGGTCACTATTTGCAGCCGTCTTGATTAGAGCACCTACCACATTCCACAACCCAGTAGCTGGAATACCTGTGTTCCTCCTGCAGGTCACCATTTGTAGTGTTCTTAATTAGTGCACCTACCTAACACCTGTCACAAACACATTAGTAATGATGTGAGCACGTCTGTGGTGTGTGATGTTACTAATGTGTTTCAGAGAAGAGTGTTAAGGTTCATTAAAGTGTTCAGAAATGGTGTTCAGGTGGGCGGAGCCAGGTAGAAACCCAAGGTTTCTTTGATAAAACCTGCCAGCGACCAGGTTTAGTTCACGGACAATGATGCCATGGTAACATAACTCGCGTTTAGGAATGAGATACTCAGAGTTTCCCTCATTTGAGCCTGAACATACTCAGAGTTTGAACATAACCCGCTTTATGGAATACCCCTCTGGATGACAAGGGGGTTCACCCATAGCACCTGAGCATGTTTGTTCCACAGCGGAATGAATGTCGTAAACTAGAAACTATTTGGTCCATTCTGTATGTTTAAGACGGAATGAAAACGGAACAGAATGAAACAGGGGGAGGTGGGGCCGCTAGCAGTTTTGTTGATAAAGGTTATAACTGGATTGGAAGTGTTACCTGTTAACAAATGTACAACTATATACAGTACCTCTGTGCCTCAATGTTTCATATTTATTGCACGTGCAATTTTGTTTTTTGAGAGAGACTTCATAAATTTTTTTTTTATTTATTGCTTTGGTTGTGTGTGGTTTTGCATTTGAGGTGGTTTTTGTTCTTAACAGAGATGTTGTTGTATTTATTAAACTACATTTTCTTAGTAACAGACAGAGAGTCCATTTTATTTTAATTGTTTGTTTCATTTGTTTAAAATATTTAAAAGTTCTTGACATTCCAATTCCAACGGTAAAAAAATACTAATGAGAAATACAAGTTGATTGCATTTGAAAGGGTGTACTTGCATTATAATGATGTGTTATGTTATCATTATATTAGTGGTTTAGTCTGACAAAAAAATGACAATAATATTGTTTATCAGCAATAATTTGTGGGACAACATATCGTACAGCAAAGTCTGTTATTGGCCCAGGCCTATTACTGGCTTTTCCCCAGGATTCCCAATCTCCTAGGCTTTCCCAGTAAAGACATTATATTTGGATTTCTCAGCAACAAAAACCTAACCAAATATATTTAATGATATCATTTTATAGAGCAATTTTTTTAACTTTATTTTTATGCAGATTTCTATAAACCAAACCACCATTCCTTACTTTTCATAAAGAATTGTCCTTTTGTCCTCTCATCAATAAGCTTCATGGCATCTAAACATGTAGTTAGGTGAATGGTGTTTGTGTGTTTTATTAATAGTAATAATATCTGTTCTTTCTCTTTTCAGTTTATGTACCTCTCTCTCTCTCTCTCTGTGTGTGTGTGTGTGTGTGTGTGTGTGTGTGTGTTGGACATTCCTGCACTAAAGTCTTTTGGGGCTTCATCAATCCTGAGACCGGACTAAGTACTGACCCAGGTCCGGTGTCCTCGTGCTGTCCTTCCTCTGCTAAAAGCGTCACATTCTCTTCTCCAAATGTTGTTCTTTAAATGTTTAGTGTGGAAGAGAAAGAAGACGCTGAACGTCCGCCATTTTACTGCTTAATAAATGTCCGATCCATTCAACGCATGCGCAAAAATGTCTCAATCCGGTTGGCCTATTTTACGGCAGGTATCTATATATTTAAATCTAAATGTAATATATCATATCTAAATGCTTAATCTTATATCTATATGTTAAATGTTAAATCTAAATGTTAAATCTAAATGTTAAATCTAAATCTCAATGTTTAAATCTAAATCTAAATGTTAAATCTAAATCTAAACGTTGAACCTAAATGTTTCGCACATATGCCAATTGACCCCACCCCTTGTAACCTCAACCAATACACAAGCAGACACAGACAGCCACTCCCACCCACCTCTTCACTGGGTGATATGTATGGCTGGTTCTCCCCCAGCGGCGGAGATCGAGCACGCGGTAAAATTTAGATTTAGATTTAACATTTAGATTTCAACATTTAGATTTAACATTTAGATATAAGATTAAGCATTTAGATAGGATATATAACATTTAGATTTAGATTTAAACATTTAGATTTAACATATAATTTTTACATTTAGATTTAAACATTTAGATTTAAACATTTAGATTTAAACATTTAGATTTAATATTTAGATTTAAATTTAACATTTAGATATAAGATTTAGCATTTAGATATGATATATAACATTTACATTTAGATTAAATATTTAGAATTAGATTTAACATATAGATATAACATATAACATTTCAATTTAGATTTAGATTAAATATTTAGATATAGATTTAACATTTAGATATAACATATACAATTTAGATATAGATTTAAATATTTAGATTTAATGCTTTTTTTACCTCTATATATGTGGTTAAATGTTGTGTTAAATGTAGGAAAATGTGCTAAATATGAGAAAAGTGAGATAAATAATGAAAATGTGGTAGCTACAACTTTCATACAAAATTTTTACACTTGGCACCCCATATGTAATGCACAGACATCATCGGTTCTCAGATGAAAATACAGTATATGCTGTTAGTTTAACTTTACAGTAACGCTATAACAATGATTTGGTCAACTGACATCAACTTGAGTCACTGCTCATCTACGTTTATGTCATGTGACTCTATAGAGGGGTTTCACCGAAGTCACGTTCTGAGCAGTAACCCAGATGCTCGGCCATGTTGGCGGCACTCGGAGGTTAACACTGCGATGGATAAACCACAGAAAAGCTCCTCAAAATGCATTATAGATACAAAGGCATACAGGGAAGCACTCGGTCCAGAGGAAAGGACACTATATTTGGAAAAGTGATGCTATATTGGTGGTGCAGCAACACATTAGTAATGATATGAGCACGTCTGTGGTGTGTGATGTTACTAATGTGTTTCAGAAAAAAGTGTTAAATGGACTTGATTTTATATAGCGCTTTATCACCACAGTGAAGCAGTTTCAAAGCGCTTTACATATCAGCTCATTCACCCAATCACTCTCACATTCACACACCAGTGGGACAGGACTGCCATGCAAGGCGCTAGTCGACTACTGGGAGCAACTTAGGGTTCAGTGTCTTGCCCAAGGACACTTCGACACATAGTCAGGTACTGGGATCGAACCCCCAACCTCTCGATCAGAAGACGACCCACTACCACCTGAACCACGGTCGCCCTACAACGACTTGAGGTTCATTAAAATGTTCAGAAACAGTGTTCAGGTGGGCGGAGCCAGGTAGAAACCCGGGGTTTCTTTGATAAAACCTGCCAGCGACCAGGTTTAGTTCACTGACAATGTTGCCATGGTAACATACTCAGAGAAGAACATACCTCGCGTTTAGGAATGGGATACTCAGAGTTTCCCTCATTTGAGCCTGAACATACTCAGAGTTTGAACATAACCCGCTTTATGGAATACCCCTCTGGACTGATACTGAGAATATAAGGACCTGGATAATGTGGGGGGTAAACACATCCAGAAGAGGGCGGTAGAGCAACAATAAGGATACAAGAAGAAGAAGAAGAAGAAGAAGAAGAAGGTGAGAAGCTGTTTTCTGTCTTTAAAGCTGATTATTGTCGGTCAAACCTCCTTTAGGAGAACATCTGCACCGTGTTTATCTTCCTAACACTGACTGTTCCACTCAGCCCAGCCTCAGGGTAACACGGTCACTAGTTGAACCGTAACACCAGCTCAGCACCACAGATGCATCTGTTCTCTGTATTCTGTGTAGCTGCTCACTGTACGAGGACTTCTATAGATCTACACTAGATATGTGCTACTGTTCATATAGTCGTTGTTCATCTTTGCTTGGTCAAATCAGCCGCTCGTTGTTTTCTAGTGCGCGAATCTGGAGCACTACAATGTTATTAACTAACTGCTCCAGTGATGTACTGAAATACAATGTAACTGCATTTGTAGGTTGACCCATTAAGCTGATCATTTAGTGTGTTTTTGTGAGTGGACAGCATGGGATGACATATTGTTACTCCTTATCACACCTTTATTATAGCCAATAATACTTTTAAAAACTCTAACTAATAATAAAACATTGTGTCGTTAAGCATATGTCTTCTGATAATGTCTCAGGAAAGTGTCATGGTAAGTACAATGAAACAATTTTAGTATTGCATTGTTAAATATAACTTGTGGGAAACAAAAAAGACAGTTATAACTGTATGTACAAGTAATTTATATATCTCATCTGACTTAACATATGGCCACTGAATGTTTATAAAGTCAGGGTAGAGTAAGATTTTTTTTTTAAATTTTTTTTATTGCTACTTTGTATGTAACGACAAGAGATTTGATATATCTTAAATTAAAGTAAATATATAAACGTATGTTTAAACCTTTTGAAAGGCTATTTCGATTTATGTCACTAGATGGCAGCACAAAGCTGGTTCACATGGCCTACATTTATTACCACAGAGGAGTCTATTATGTTATATATTATAACTGCAGTTAAATAATATATTTAATGGACGGATAATTTGGTAAACGTCTTGTAATTGGCTAATCAAGCAGAATATTTGGCAAAAGCTTTAGCCTACATTTTGTAGTGTTGAAGGTCTGTATCAATATCATGTATCAGTAGACTGCCAGTCTATGCATACGCAGCCAGTTTAGGTGACGTGATAGGTGCACCACGTGACTTAAAGTTCCGTCAGTTTTATTTTAGCTGTTTTTTTTTTGTTTTTTTTAGCTACCCCTTTTATTTTATCCCTAACCCAGGAAATACCCTAATTTTATTTATTTATTTATTTTTTGTATATGTATTTTTAAATGTGGAATTTGCCGTGTTAAAAATGTTAAAATGAAAAAAATATATTTGACAAAAGTGGAATTCGAATCCACGGTCGCGTAAGGAAGAATCCTTGAGTCAGGCGCCTTAGACCACTCGGCCATCCTGACACGGTGAAAACAGGCATATTCTGCTTATGTAGAAAAGGTACAGAAAACGTACCAATAGTCCTGGGGGCTATTGATATATATATCTAAAATTATTAATGGTATCAATTAGAAAAATAGACGGGATCGATGCCCAATTAAGTTAAATATTCTGTGTTTGAAAGGAGTGAATCTGTTAAAAAAAAATGTCGAAGGAGTTTAGGGTCATACTTTATCACCTGGAAGAATAATAATTAGAAAAAAATAAAGAATTTGGTCGTAGAACATGCCTCCTGCATTCACAACCACTAATACTCTGTTACAAGTAAATTTCTACATATTCTTCACAATTTGAGTGAAGTATAATTATTCTTGTCCTTTGTAATGGATTATCATTATTTTAATTTTTTTTTACAGAGACTTACTCAAAAAGTACACAGTAAAAGTACTCCGTATTATGTATGCAAGTAGTCTAGGAAGTACTAAGTTCAGCAGTATATGAATCATAGACTACTAATATGCTTTTTATTCCACATCAATGTTGGGTGAAATATTCCTATTTTTGTCCTCTGTAATTAATTTTGACTGAGGATTACTCGCAAAGTACACTGTAAAGTATGTCATATTGTACATGCAAGTAGCCTATGAAGTACTAAGTTCAGTATGAATCATGTACTACTTTTGGAAAATAAGCTTTTTATTCCACGTCAAGTTTGGGTTAAATTTTCCTAATCTTGTCCTCTGGTAAGGAATTGGACAGATTAATAATAATAATAATAATAATAATAATAATAATAATAATACATATGTTTTATATAGCGCTTTTCAAGGAACTCAAAGACACTTTACAAATTGAAACAGACAAACAAAAAAAGGGAGTGCTATTGTTGGTTGTAGGCGAGCTGAAACAGGTGAGTTTTGAGCAGTGTTTTGTAGGTGGTCAGTGAGTCTGAGTTTCTGATGTGGGTGAGGAGTGAGTTCCAGAGGGTCGGAGCAGCGGTGGCAAAAGCTCGGTCCCCCAGTGTTCGATGCTTTGATTTGGTGATGGGTTTGAGAAGGTTTAAGTCAGCAGAGCAGAGGTGACGGGAGGAGCGGTGG
The DNA here is from genome assembly GCF_900634775.1 of Gouania willdenowi. Lineage (NCBI taxonomy): Eukaryota > Metazoa > Chordata > Actinopteri > Blenniiformes > Gobiesocidae > Gouania > Gouania willdenowi. The sequence continues at coordinate 39,086,090 of NC_041047.1, forward strand.
TGCTGTAGAAGGTCTGTGAGGTACGGAGGGGCCAGGTTATTGAGGGCTTTGTAGGTGATGAGCAGAACTTTGTAATAGATGCGCTGGTGTACGAGGAGCCAATGAAGCTGTTGGAGGACGAGGGTGATGTGGTCTCTGGAGCGGGTGTGGGTGAGGAGGCGGGCGGCGGAGTTTTGAACATATTTCAGTTTTTGTAAATCAGACGAAGGGAGACCATACAGGAGGCTATTGCAATAGTCAAGTCGTGATGTGATAAATGCATGGATCAGAGTTTCAGCAGCAGATGTCGAGAGTGTGGGGCAACGGTGAGCAATGTTACGGAGGTGGAAAAAGGCGATTTGGTGATTTGACGGATGTGGGGCTTAAATGTGTGTGGGGTCAAAAATGAAAACAAGATTTCGGATCTGGGGAGAGGTGGTAACTGTATGGCCATCGACAAAGAGGGTAAAATCCTGAGAGGAGGGGAGGAGGGCTTTGGGATGAATGACAATAATTTCCGATTTATTGCAGTTGAGTTTAAGGAAGTTTGCGTTCATCCAGGATTTTATTGCAGAGAGGCCGTTTGTGATGGTTGATACTGTGGCAGGAGTGATATATCTGGTGCTGAGGTAGAGTTGTGTGCCATCTGTGAAACTGTGGAATTGTAGTTTGTGATTATGAATGATAAGTCAAAGGGGAAGCATATACAGAAGAAACAGAAGGGGGCCAAGCACCGAGCCTTGAGGGACTCCATGGTTGACGGGTGTGGTGTGAGACTTGCAGTTGTTGATGGATATGAATTGGGATTTAATGGTGAGGTAGGAGGTGAACCAGGAGAGAACTGAGCCGGAGATGCCAAGATGTTGTAGGCGTTGGATAAAGATGGATTGGTCGATGGTATCAAAGGTGGCAGAGATGTCAAGTAGGAGGAGAATGAATTCTTGAGCCGATATTTGGAGCTGACACTACTTTTGCTCCCTCAATTTACATCATAAAATCTACACAACGATGATAACAAATGTTACAAGTCTCAATTAAAAAAAAAAAGGAACATTTATTGAGATTAACAAAGGTGAGGTAGAACGATATGAGTAAAAGATATTTAACAAATAATAAACGGGTGATGCATCAACATTAACAGGATTCAAACAAGTAGTAAACTGCTTCTCAAAGTTTTAAAAACTCTCCTTCTCAGCGCAGCACTTTCATATCGCTGTAATGTGTGTACCCCACTGAGTGAGAAGCAAAGAGGGAGGGAGAGAGAAGCACACACACGCCAAACCTCTAGCCAGCTGCTCATTAAATACAACTGCGACAACAACACGGAACCATGGAACAACGTCAGCTAAGTTAAACAGTTCAAAGATGCTTTGAAAGTTTAAAACTTGCCGTTGGGGTTGAAGAGCTTCTTTCACGCTCTGCTAGTGGGGGGAGGGGCTCTGCACTCTGCAGCCTCTGTCTCCAGCCACATGGAGCAGCCTGTGGCAGCCGCTCTTTATAAAATACGGATCGGCGAAAGCAGCAGCCCGCATCGGCTGATGCCGATACACGTAAAACACGCAAAAATTGGCCGGCCTAATGAATTGGTAGATCACTAGAGGGAACCAGAGTCGGAAATGAGCAGGAGGTTGTTTGTTACCTTGAGTAGTGCGGTTTCAGTAGAGTGATGAGTGCGGAATCCAGACTGAAAGGTTAATTGGAGAGGAGGTGATGTTTTAGTTGAAAGGTGACAGAGCGTTCCAAGATTTTAGACAGGAAAGGAAGATTGGAGATGGGGCTAAAGTTGTTGGGATTGTCAGGATCCAGGCCAGGTTTTTTGAGTATTGGTGTGATGGCGGCAACTCTGAAGGAGGAGGGAACTGTTCCAAAGGTGCGAGAGGAGTTAATGATGTCCATGAAGAGTAAGGCTCGGGTGAGCGTGGTTCAGGTTGTAGTGGGTCGTCTTCTGATCGAGAGGTTGGGGGTTCGATCCCAGTACCTGACTGTGTCGAAGTGTCCTTGGGCAAGACACTGAACCCTAAGTTGCTCCCTTTTCTAATCACAAAGGCTGCTATTTTTTAAAATTTTTTTTGGACTGACAAGCTACATCCTTATTGGCCCTGTTACCGGTATTTTTAAGGTAGCGTTAATCCTCAAGCCTCAGACAAGCATTGATACTGCTGTGCTGCCTGTCAGTCTATCCTTAAGAATCCGCATGCGGAGCTGAATGATGGGAGGGGCTACTGTTGATAGTGCTCGCCTGTTTGCCTTGTTTCACGAGTAAGCGTGTCTCTAGATGCTATCTATTATTGTTTTCAGCCAAAAAACTGCACACTACAGTAAAACACATGGCTATTTAAGCGGCTATTGTGATTTTGAGTTAGAAAAGTGTGTGCCGCCATAGAAACAGAGCAGCAGAAGCAGATGAGTTGTGTGTATGCGCGGTGCGGGGTTCTCCACGGCTTAGCCTTTAGCCTAGCCAATAGTGCTTCGTGGCAGCCACACTTCTGCTGTTTGTCACGTCGGCTCCGTCGGCTCCAGTGGTGCTCCAGAGTGCTGGCAGGCAAAGCTGCTGGGTCTTCTTGGCGTAGCAGTCCGATGCTGTGTAGGTTTCCCCGCACATCGGCCGCTACCGTGCTTCGGCTGCCGGTAACGTTTAGGTCGAGTAGTGACTTGCGATCATATATTATCTTACAGTTAAACTTTGCGAGTTAATATGGCAAAACGGGTAAATCAACATAATTAGCCTTGTTGTCACGAGCTGCTGCAGCCATCAGCCTCACTAATTCTCCTTTTGCACATTTTTTCATTAACTTGTTTGATATGCTTGATTTGGATATTTGTATTGTTTAGATAGTTGGTTTAGTGTTTTGTTAATATAAAAAAAGTTATTAATACGGTATTTTTTTACTGTTTTATTTATAAATTTATATACATCGATAAAGTACTGGATCGATAAGAGTAGTAGTATGGTAGTATACCCATCCCTAATGTTGAAGAGGTAAAGCCACAGATTTGTTGCTTTATTGTTGTAATCTGTACTTTAAAATTTACATTTCATATTTATTTAAAATTTAAAAAAATCTGAAATTTTTTATTGAGAGGAAAAAAATCGCAATTAGAACATTTTCCAAATTCGTCCAGCCCCAATGAAGAGTGGGCTGACGTAGCCCTCGAGACCCGTCAAAGCAGCATGGGCAAAAGGCACGCCCACGAAACGGCCTCTTGAATGCCTTCATCTCCGAGAGAGTGGGTGTGTATGTTCACCATAAAGGCACAGCATCGGCAGCAGGCACTTTCTGAAGGGGACGGTTCAGATTCTTGTGTGCGTCAGTGGCGGATGGACCGCTGGTTTTTCAGAAGAGGGCGGAGAAGCAGCTCAAAGAGAAGATTAGTGAGGATTGCTCAGAGATGCAGGAAGGTAGCTCAATACTATTTTGGGGGGTGCTTTCGATAAGGAATTAACATTGTAACAAGGTTAAAAGCTCCAAAAAGTTGATTTAGCATGATATAGGACCTTTAAAAAACTAATAAATTGGGTGAAAAAAAAGGAGAATGAATGAGCAGATGCAGAGAAGGACGAGGAGAAAGAAAAAGAGAGACAAATATTTTGTTTTGGCTTTTTGTGGTGCCAATTTGTTTTTAAATACAGTAGAGCTGAGTGCTTTTGCCTAAAAAAAAAATCTGATTTTTTTGAGGAAAAATTCGATTTTCGATTGTTTTTTTAATGCACTTAAAAATGACTTCAGACATCAGATATATGGTCAAAAGTGCAACTTTATTGCTGTGATTGTCCTCAAGAGTTAAAATGCATGCCCAAAATAAAAAGCAAGTGAGGCTCTGCATTTCAAACTTTAACCCAGGTTTAAGCAAAAGTGCAACAGCACACAGTAGCTTACATTTTCTGATTAAGAATTCAGATAACTACATATTCTATTACATATAACATTACAATTAAAAAAATAATAAACTCTTCCTTTAGTATCTCAGCATAGTGTGAATAAAAAGTTGAACATGCTTGTGGCGCACATATAGCCTACTCAAAGGGTAAACAAATGTAAACAAAGAGGGGGCTGGTTCACATGGGAACGCGAAAAAGTCCGAAAAAACTGTGGTGGGGAAAAAAGAAAAAATATTTAAAAAAAAAAAAAAAAAAAAAATCGTTTTTATCTACAAATTCGATTACTCGATTCAAAAAAAAAATCGATTTTTTTGCTCAGCCCTAAAACACAGACCATTTATGATATGAACCGTATTGACCAGAACCCGACAAAGCAAAAGTGAAACCTACAGGTCCGACACAGACATTAGGTATTTATATCAGTGTCCGACCTGAAACTGACAATTGAAACGTTAGTTACGTATGTAACTATGGTTCTATGATTCCCGAATGACCGCCAGAGGCGGTGCTTCAAGCAGTGAATGATCATTCTTGAGCATGCGCAGGTCGAGAAATTAATAACAACAAACTCACCTATGACCTCCGGTGACCCACGTGAGTCTATAAAGTCACGTCACACCGGAAACCCAGTCCCACAATCTTCTTGCTTAACGAGAGGATTTCTAGGCACTGAATGCTCTGGCGGTCATTTGGGATTCATAGAACCATAGTTACATACGTAACTTACGTTCTATTTCATCCCTTCTGATTGCCAGAGGCGATGCTTCAAGCACTGAATGACTAATATCAACAAGTTCACAAGGAATCCACCCACCCAAAGACACTCACCTCACTCAAGAGCGGTGTTGACGGAGGACACCCTCCAACGGATTGGGGAGTAGCCACGTTCACCCTGTAGAACCTGGCGGAGGTGTTTGAAGACGTCCATGAAGCCGCTGCACAAATAGGCCAGCCTTTGCAACCCAGGAAGTGGAGACGCTCATAGTGGAATGGCACCTCACACCTGTAGGCAGTCGCCGACCACACCTGGCATAAGCCTCAGCAATAACAAAGTGTGACAGACGCTGCTTAGACAGTGGACGGCCCACATGGGATCCCGCAAAGCACACAAACAGTTGATCAGACTTACGTACCGCCGCAGTCGCTTACAGGTAAGCAGTCAGCGAGCGGACAGGGCAGAGATGCTCGGAGCCAGAGTCGGAGTCAAACCAAGCGAGTTGTAAGGGCCCGACAGGAGTCGTAGAGGGCACCTTGGGGATAAAAGATGGATTAGGCCAGAGAATAACCCCCGAACCGTCCGGGTTCCACCGGCAGCAGGATTCATTGACAGAGAAGGCCTGCAACTCCCCCATGCGCTTGGCTGAGACCATCGCCAAGACGAATGCAGTCTTCATGGATAACCACTTAAGGCTCACCTCTGTCAATGGCTCAAAAGGCGGAGACCATAAAGCCTCAAGCACCACAGCCAAATCCCATGAAGGCAGTGCGTGGCGTCTGCGGGGATGCAGTCGCCGGGCGCCTTTCAGAAACAAGGAGACAATTTTATTGCCACCGATAGTCGCACCATCCACTCCACTGTGTCAACATGATATAGCCGCCCTATATGCCCTCAGAGTAGAAGGAGACCGGCCCTTGTCGAGCAGGTCTTGCAGGAATTGGAGGATGGATCACGACACCACTTGTCACACAGTTTCCACATATTAGCATACGACCTGCATGTGGAAGGCGCCCGTGCATTGCACCGTCAAATCTGGAAAAGTCTATGCCGGACCTTGCAGTGGCCAGACCCAGAGCTGGAGGCGAGTGGGATCGGGGTGTAACACCCGGCCCCTCATTTGAAACAATAGGTCCATCCTCCCCGGGAGACGCATTGGAGAGCTGCAACAGAGCCTGTGCAGCAGCGGAATCCAAGTCCTCCCCGGCTAGAATGGAGCCACCAGGAGGAGCCAGTGTTTGTCCTGAATGACACAGAGAAGCGTCGTGAAAACGAGCGGCAACGGTGGACATGCGGCCAGTCGTTCGCCAGCGCATCCTGGGTCATCGGGCTGGTGTTGTCTCCCAGAGAGAACCAGAGAGGGGAATGAGCTCTGTCTCTTGAAGCAAAGAGATTCACCTCTGCCTCCAAATCTGGTTCACCACCTCCGAATGAAGCCTCCACTCTCCGGGCGGCAGCGTATGACGGGACAAGAAATCGGCCATCTGATTTTGCGGTCCCGGTATTTGTGTTGCACGCAATCCGGCCAACCAAGGCCACACCCACATGAGTAGCCGACCCGTCACCTCCGTCAACCTGACCGATCTGATTCCCCCCATGTGGTTGATGTGGTAGACCACAGAGGTGTTGTCCTATCATATTAAAACATGTTGACCCCTCACATACGGCAGGAATCGACGAAGCGTTAAATGCACCGCTAGCAGCTCCAGAACATTTATGTGTTCCTGCATTGATTGAGGGGACCATGCGCCCTGTGTTACTCGGCCTTGCCATGTTGCACCCCAGCCTGTGTACGATGCATCCGTACACACAACTTGTCACTGAGCCGGACAAACCCCCAGTCGGACGCCATGCATTGGCCAAAATCTGTCCATCCATGGAGTCAGAGTCGCAACACGCTGACGCGACACTCACAACAACACACGTTGGTGTGCAAGCCGTGACGGATCTAGGTGCCGGTTGTTCAGCCTGATTTGCTGGGGGTGCAGGTGAAGCAGTCACAAAGGAACTATGCTGGAAACCGACACTAGCTTGCCAAGGAGCCGAAAGTATTTGGCCAAAGGCAACCTCCTGTCCTCTTGAAACGCAAAGAGGGTCTCTTTGAATCTCCCCAAGAGCCAACTTGCTCTTGGGGAGATTCACCCTGAGCCCCATCTGTCGTACGTGCTCGAGAACAGTCTCCGTGTCCCGAATAGCCTGTGTGCGTGACGGTGCACAAATTAGCCTATCGTCCAGGTAGGGTAGTATCTTCAAACCTGTGCCTGTAATGGTGTCAACGGTGCCACAACCCGTGTGAACACACGGGGGGACAGCGAGAGACTGAAAGGGAGAACCCTCCAATGAGGAGGGGCGATCGGGACGTGAAAGTACGCATCCTGCAGATCAATACTGGTGAACCACTCGCCCCTTGATACAGTGCGAAGCACCGCCGTGGTGCGTAACATGCGGAACGATAACACTTTTAAAAACACGTTGAGACCTCTCAGGTCCAGCACGGGATGCAGGTCCCCGGTCGTTTTCGGGATCAGAAAGTATCTTGAATAAAAAACCCCTGGATCCTCCACACAAATCAGAATCAGCATCAAGGGGCCAGAACTGATGGACTATGATGCCAGGCCAGATGTTCAGCTGTGGTTCTCCAATCTGCGGCTCTGGAGCTTAATGTGGCTCTTTGACTCTTATGGCTCCCTATAGCTTTAAAAACATATTGAAAGAAAAAGTTATTTTTTACAGTGGCTGTTAATGATTAATGACAAATAAAATCAAGATATAACAATTTGTTAACCTAAAAATAAATCACGTTGTGCACCTTCCTACTTCGGCTCCTGCAACATCTACAGACCATCAACTTTCCTGCACCTGTGGCTAACCTTAAGTTTTAAATCCCTGGTAAGATAACTAAACCAACAAAAACACTAATCTGATAGAAAATAGAGATTTTAATTGTGTGGGAACAGATTCATTTAACCACCAATGTGCAGGTTAAATATACATGTTTTATGTGTGGCAAGAAATTAGCAATTAGCATGAGTTGACTGATATGGTCATGTGTTATCAAATTGAAGTTACTAGCCTTTCAAAAACATTAACTATAAAAAATCTTCTTTATATAACATTGTGTTCATGTAAACTGAGATGCGTACGAATTTGAGGATGCAAGATACTGTTTTATTTCTTGATGTCAATTTATTTTTATTTTATTTTAAACTGTTTAAGTTTCCATTTACATGATCAATACAAATCAAGTCAAATTAAATCAAACATTGTTCTATATAATTTTAACAGTATATAATTTAATACACTGTATTGTCTTCATTGAGAAGGTATTTTTTTTGGCTCCGGGAGGACTTTAATCCAGGTGGGAAGAGGGTTAGGAGACCCTCTTTTGAATTGAATTCCATGGGGTCAAGCAATGCAGATGCTAAGTTGGTTATGCTACTGTTAATTCAAGTACAGCATTTTTACAATAAAAAAAAAAACAGAATACATGTAACCTGTTATTATGCTTTGCTGTTATTTAAAACATTGTATTATGTGTTATTTTAAAATTATATGAAAGAAATTACCTATTATTTCAGCCACTGCTTGTTGCAGCAAAACTTAATATTGACAGTAAAACATTAAAACATTTTGCAAATATCTCGTCACTTGTTTTGTTTTTGTTGTATACTGAAGACATTTGGAATTCAGATCAAAACATGAATATGAGACAAAAGATTAGAATTCCAGCTTTTAGTTTATGGTATTTACATCTAGATGTGTTAAACAACTCAGGACAGAGCACCTTTTGTTTGAACCCACCCACTTTTCAAGTGAGCAAAAGTAGTGGAACATGTGACTGTTGGGTGTTTCTAGTTGCTCAGGTGTTGCCTTTTAGATCGATTGCTCAAACATTGAATAGTTCTTGTTTTTGGCTTTGCGTTTCACCTGTGAAAACTGCATTTGCTGTTAAGCAAACATGAAGACCAGAGAGCTGTCTATGGGAGTAAAAGAAAACCATTTTGAAGCTGAGAGAAGAGGGAAAATCAATCAGAGCTATTGCACAAACATTGTAAGAGCTGTGAAGAAACACCCCAAGACAACCGTCAGTGACATCACTGCCAACCTCCACAGAGCAGGGGTGAAGGTATCACAATCCACTGTTTGAAGAAGACTTTGAGATAAGAAATATAGAGGCCATACCACAAGATGCAAACCACTCATCAGCAAAAAGAATTGAAAGGCCAGTTTAGATTTTGCAAAGAAGTACAAAGATGAGCCACAAAAGTTTTGGAACAGTTTTATGGACTGATGAGACCAAGATGAACCTCTACCAAAGTGATGGAAAGGCCAAAGTATGGAGAAAGAAAGGATCTGCTTATGATCCAAAACACACAAGCTCATTTGTGAAGCATGGTGGAGGTAATGTCATGGCTTGGGCATACATGGCGGCTTCTGGAACGGGCTTACTAGTCTTTATTGAAAATGTAAGTCATGATGGTAGCAGCAGAATAAATTCTGAATTCTATAAAACTATTTTGTCTGGCAATTTACAGAAAAATCCATCCAAACTAATTGAGAGAAGCTTCATCATGCAACAAGACAATGACTCTGCTAACACAACAAAGGACTTGATCAAGGGGAAAAAGTGGAAGGTCTTAGACTGGACAAGTCAATCAATGGACCTTAACCCAATAAAGCATTTTCCCTCCGGAAGAGGAGACTGAAGGGAGAAACCCCCAGAAACAAACAAGAAATGAAAGAGGCTGCAGTAAAGGGTTGGAAAAGCATTTCAGTTGAAGAATGCAGGCTTGATGCAGTTATTGCAAGTAAGGGTTTTGCCACCAAATATTAAATGTTATTCACTTTAAGTTAATTTGGTTCCAATTCTTTTGCTCAGTTGAAAAGTGGGTGGGTTCAAATGAAATGTGCTCTGCCCTGAGTTGTTTAACACATCTAGATGTAAATACCATGGAATAAAAGCTTAAATTCTGAACTTTTGTCTCATATTCATGTTTTGATCTGAAACCCAAATGTCTTCAGTATACAACAAAAACAAATGAATTGCCTTTCCAATACTTTTGGAGGGGACTGTAGATTATTTTTCATATAGATCTATGCTATTTACGTTCCTGTTCATATAGGTCTATGCTCCATGCATTCCTGTTCATAAAGATCTATGCTAGATTACATGTGTTGGTAATTATAGTTGCTTGTCCCTGATCTATCCTGACATGTCTACAGTGAGCTTTTGATTCCATGTTGACCTTTTGTTTAAATCTTCTTCTCTGTGAATAATTGCAGCTGATAAAGGAGATCATGACTGAGCAAAGCCAGGAGGCAAAGCAGACTGACAGAGAACCTGAGGAGGTAACATCACAGATCTATCACCATGTTTACTGCAGACTTCTCTAACCTACATATTTCTACAGCTGCTCACGCTCATTATCTGATTAAATATATTTACTGTTTCCCAGAAACTGGAAATAAAAGCTTTGTTCCAGAACAAGAGGATTCCAGCCAACATCTTGTGTGGTAATCAAGTTTACTTTTATTTTGAAATTCATCTGAAATGACTTGAATCTTTGCTCTTCACCTGTTCATATTGTGCTGTGGGCCAACAGTGATAAACACATGAGAACTTCCACAGCTTCACAACTGAATATCTACATTTTAATAAGTCTCTACAGACGTGTAAACATGTTCTGATTTTCAGTAACATTTACTGTTGTACCACAGTAACATGTTATTATAAATGACTCTGGTGTTTCTTTTACTACATGAAGTCACCTCCTCACTGCCTCCCGTCTACATATCAATTCATTTACAGCTGAGCAGGATTACTATTGCAACAACACATCGTCAGTAGGGTAAAACTAACCTGTTGATTATTGCTTTTTACTGGAACCAGACTGATACACCGCTTGTCCGGGCTGGTGTGCTGGCCCCCAGACCAAGACCACTCCTCCCCTCTTACACCCGGCCCACAATGTCCCTGTATCTCAGTGCTGCCTTTGCCTGCTCAGTTGCAGCCAGTTGAGTCCACTCCCTCCCGGTGGCCAGGATGGGGACAACTTGGATCACTGAAATCCTCTTGACCAAGTGGTACCCCAGCCTGCACTAGGCATCCTCCTCTCAGCGTCAGTTCCTTTGAACAATAGTGTGTAAACAGACATTTCCCACTATAAAAAGCAACAACTACCAAAACAAACAAAATGACTCCAAATACACGCAAAACTACAAAAATAAGCAAAAGGTACTAGGGCTGAAATGTTCCTCGAATAATTAGATTACAAAAAAGCTTTGAGGCAAATTCTTTTCCTCGTTTAATTTGTGTTACCAATGTCCGTTTCAGGGCCGCTTTGTACGCGTCATGTTTCACCCGGATTGAATTAATTGACACGCATCATCTGCTCTGCGGTAGACGGGGTCACCGGTGGAGTGCAAAAAAGACAGAAATTGTCTAAAGTGTGGGACCATTTTACGCTTCGCAAGGCAACTTCTGCAGGTGTACTCGGAGTCTGAGCCTCCACAAGGTAATGCATTTTAGCCTGTATTATGAGTTAATAGTGATGAGGCATAAGTAACAAGAGGGCAAATGCGCTAAAATCTCACTCATAACTTTCTTCTTCACCTTCACACACACACACACACACACCCCTACCTCAAAACACGTCCTCACCGCACATAAGGTATTTAGAATAAAATTATACTAAATGAGTAAAATTAAGCAAAAAACTAAACAATAGTTATACAAAAAGTACACAAAACGACCACAGAAATTGACAAAAATATACAAAATGACTCCAGAAACACAAAATGACAACAAAAACCAACAAAATGACTGTAAATATACACAAAAAGACTCCAAAAACACACAAAATGACTCCAAAAAACATACATTACAGAAAAATACTCAATGACAACAAAAATATGAAAATAAGTTAAAAAAAAAAACTAAATATTTATACAAAAAATACACAAAACGACCACAGAAATGGACAAAAATATACAAAAAGACTCCAAAAACACACAAAATGACAATAAAAACCAACAAAATGACTGTAAATATACACAAAAAGACTCCAAAAACACACAAAATGACTCCAAAAAACATACATTACAGAAAAATACACAATGACAACAAAAATATGAAAATGAGCAAAAAAAAAAAACTAAATATTTATACAAAAAATACACAAATCGACAACAGAAATGCACAAAACTACACCAAAAAAGATACAAAAATACACATGACTTCAAAAAACATACATTACAGAAAAATACACCAAACGACAAAACAACAACAAACTAAACAATATTTATTAAAAAATGCACAATAAATACTAAATATGGACAAAGCTGCATTCATTACCATATAGATTTACTTATGAGTGAGTTTATTGAATTTGTTGTACAAATCAATGTTTTTTTTGTCCCCCACAGTACATCACAGTGGCGCATGAAAAGCTTTGTCCAGACAGGTCCCTCATGCACTGTGGAGGAAGCTGCAGGTCTTACAAGATGGGTTAGAGCAGTGACACCCGTTTTACTTTTTTCATTATGATAAACCTAAGGAAATAGGTTGTATACTTATTTTAATTTTTTTGCCCTGGCTTTTGTTTACTGTTAAGTTGTAATGTTAAGTTTTGAAAAATAATTTTGAATACAATTTTGAGGAATAACTGAGGATTGCTTGCTCATTTTAAGAGGTCTTTCATCTTTCATAACACACTATTGACATAGTTGTTTACAAACACTAAAGTAATTATCTGATTACGTGATTAAGTGATGAAAAAATTGACACAATACTCGACTACAAATATATTAGATAGCTGCAGCACTATAATGGACACAATGACAACAAAATCAAACACACCGTTTTTTTGTTTGTTTTGTTTCCTGTAAAGGAGAATCCACTGATGGACTGCAGCTCCAGGATCATCTCCACATAACGAAGGAAGAGGACGAACTGTGGGAAAGTCTGGAGATAAAGCAGGAGATGGATATTACAGCTGTTACTGTGAAGAGTGAAGATGAAGAGGAGGAAGCTCAGTGTTCTCTGCTTCTCTGGAGACAAAGTGAGGAGAACATCAAAGGAGAACCTGCAACCTGCAGCTCAGCTAAACTCATTAAAGTAGAACCAAATGTAGACATCAGTGAAGGTCCAGATGCAGCAAACACTTGTACACAACCAGACACTGATGGAGAGGAAACAGACTGCTCTGACACTGAAGACAGTGAGGATTGGAGGGAACCTTTGTCCCAGTCTGAAGCTCAGAGTGAACACATGGACATGAGCTGTGAGAGCTTTCAGACATCTGAGGTTAAGACTGAGAAGAACACCAAAGAAAAATCACAGAACACAGAGAAACGCTTTGGTTGTGATGTGTGTGGGAAACGATTTGGCACCAGAACACATCTGAAGGTCCACCTGAGAATTCACACAGGAGAGAAACCCTTTGGTTGTGACGTGTGTGGGAAACCATTTAGTACAAGATCTAGTCTGAAGAACCACATGATAATTCACACAGGAGAGAAACCCTTTGGTTGTAATGTTTGTGGTAAACGATGGAGGCTAAAGACTCAGCTGAATCTTCACATGTTTATCCACTCAGGAGAGAAACCCTATGAATGTGATGTTTGTCAGAAAAGATTTATTACCAAGCGTGAAGTGAATGATCACATGAGAATCCACACAGGAGAGAAACCCTTTGGTTGTGGTGTTTGTGGTCAAAGTTTTACTTTTAAGAGAAGTCTTTCCATACACATGAGTGGCCACACAGGAGTGAAAGCTTTTAAATGTGATGTTTGTGTGAAAGGATATATTAGCAAGTTTGAACTGGAGCAACACATGAGAACCCACACTGGAGAGAAACCTTATGTTTGCGATGTTTGTCAGAAAAGATTTATTCAAAAGAATAACCTGAATCGACACATTAGAATACACACTAGAACAGGCTTCACCAAACGGCAGACCCTGGTCCAGGCCCGGACCCACAGGGGGTGCCATGCAGAGTGAAACTTAATGTAGCGCTTCTATGTTTAGCCTGTGTAAGGAAACTCTCAAGCCATTCACATGTGAGTTCTCTATCCCACTTGACATGACTAAACCAATCAGGATTTTGTATTATCATTGGTAAATATTATGACTCAGAGCAGAGACGGACAGGAGGGTTTCACATGAGAAAATGGAAAAAGAAAAAAAAGATTGCATTACTGAGAAAGAGTAAAAGAAACAGATGACGGAGCTGATGGAAAGGAGAGACTCAAACAATGGCATCCTGAATACCCCTGCACTAGAGAGAAACCCTTTAGATGTAGTGTTTGTAGTTAAATTTGTAGTTTTAAGAAACTTTTAGGGCCTACTACGAAGCTAGATAATTATATCCTGGATTTATCTCCGTTAGTGGGCTTCACCTAACCAAACATTCTCCGTCAGACAGAAGCTGTCCTACAAAGCTAGATTACAACTTGCTAAATTAAGTGAGTTGATTTCAACCTACCTATGTGGGTGCTCTTGTGACAGAGCTGGAGATAACAGTGTCAGACCAGTCACAATCACAGAGGAACTGAAGAGTAATTTACATCACAATTGAGCATCCATCCATCCATTTTCAGATCTGCTTGTTCCTGTTATTTAGGGTCGCAGGGGTCTGCTCACACTAGGCGCTGGCAGGGGTATCGCATGGCAATACAGACACAAACAACCACTCCTACGGGCAATTTGTTTGTTTTTTGGATTGTGGGAGGAAGCTGGAGTATCCGGAGAAAACCCACGCAGCACGGCGGGTGTGCTAACCACTAAGCCAACGTGCGCCCCACAATTAAGCAATAATTCTTTAAAAATAAGAAAACTTAAAATCCATAATTCAGACCAAACACAACATTGTTGCTGCAGTAAAAGCATCAAGAAATTGATGAGTGTTGACGCTTAAATTACTGAGATTATAAACAAACACTGATCAGTTTCATTTTCACTTTTAGCTTGTCCGTGGCTCTGATGCTGCGTCATCAGAACTGGACAATATTTGTATTTTATATTATCTTACAGGACTGAGGCTCTCTGCAACACCACACAATACATTAATTAATTAATTATATCATTAATTTATCAGTTTGAAAGTGCTCGATGCACTTTATCAGCTGACTTATTTAGGTCAGTCCATCAGATGTAAATCTATTTGTGTCCTGTCAGATGTCATTGGGTAAATGAAAAGATAAGTATTCTCTCTCTGTCTTTTTTTCCCTTTTTTGTCAGCGTCAGATCAGATCTACACAGCAACATGTTCACAATGATCCTCCTTTTATTGGGCAGGTCGTTTTTAAGATAACTGATTGGTCAGGAGGCGGGTCTTTCGTACTCGCTCAGATCCAAGCCAGAACAAATCCTGGTCTCGACCAGGTTAGTCGTTCAGCCAAAGTTACCATGGTGATTTAGCTCTGTAAGACGTGAGCCAGCTTCGTAGGACAGCACACACTGATTAAATCCAGGAAGTTAGCGCGATAAAAGGCTCACAACCACACACAGAGCAAATGTGAGGTTTGTGGCCAAAACTTTGTATTAAATTTGACTCTAAAAAAAGGGAATATACACACTGAAGTGTAACCTTTACAATGTGATGTTTGATGTGTGTTAAAGTGTAGAAATGTTACAAAATGTGGAACTTATTTTATTAAATACACGCTAAAGGATAAAACATAAACACAAATTTAAAAACCTTTGTTTCAGAAACATGAATCTCCTGAGTCGATTATACATTTATGAAGCTAAATTAGCTTCATTCTTTTAACTCCACTCTTTTAAATTTAGATATTTAGAATTCTGAATCATTTTTTTTTTTTTTTAATGATTTGTTTGAATCATTAAAATAAACAAAAACAAATGTTAGTATGTATAAAACAAAATGTGATGAACTGGGTTGTTTTGGTCTTAAATGACTTTAAATGGTTTCAGTGTTGGGGATGGACACACTAAGCTGTGATATGGATTATTATGTAAATCACAGACTGTGCTGCAGTGTATCTTTGCTTGTCGGGGTGTGGATGTGGCTGAAATGCACACATTTGTATCTGTTATCAACTATTTGTTGCAGCATTTCAAAGCTTGTTTAACATATATTGTTGATTATATTAATGTTTCTCCATTTTTATTAAACCTGCCTTTTTTGTTGGACCAACAATGTGTGTGAATGTTAATGGAGTGTGTGTGTGTATTGATGGTTCCTGTAAACCCAGTTTGAATCAGTCAGTAAAAAAAAAGTTTCTTTAAATAGGTGGAGGTTTTGAAATAGACCGTGGCTATTGATACGAAAACGTATCAATAGACTGCATGTCTATTGATATGCAGCGCTCCTCATTGGCCAGTTTAGGTGACGTCATAGGTGCACCACGTGACTTAAAGTTCCGTCAGTTTTATTTTAGCTCATTTATTTTTAGCTACCCCTTTTATTTTAGCCCTAACCCAGGAAATACCCTAAAATGTTCCTTTTTTGTATATGTATTTTTAGAAGTGGAATTTGCCATGTTAGATATGTTAAAATGAAAAAAAAAAAAAATGACGAGCACGGGATTCGAACCAATGGAAGCGGAAAGTAGAATTCTTGAATCTCGTGCCTTAGATCACTTCCTTTGAAATAAGCCCCTGTGGGTTTTCTGCCTCTTCCTGCACATATTGAATATATTCTTTATTCTTTTAATTTTTGAACGTTTGTTTTCTTTAAATAAAAACCTGCATTACAGAGGATATAAGAACCTGAATAATGTAGCAGGTAAACAGATCCAGAAGAGGGCGGTAGAGCAACAATAAGGATGTAAGCAGCAGATAAACTCCAAAGTGGCAGAAGGAGTGCTGGTCTGCGTGAGCAAATTGTGTATTTTATGGTCAAATTCTACAATAATAGCCGAGAAAACTCAGTAGAAGTACAAAGCAAAGATCTGTCGACACTGGCTGGTGTCACGATTCAGGATTCGGCTCAATCGCTAAATGGGAAGCTGGACTCTCAATCACCACAAACACCGATTTCTGGACAGAAATTTGTTGCAATACCTTTAAGATGACTAAAAACACAAACCTTCAGCTAATTCAATACAAGGTCCTCCACAGATCCCACATTACCCAACAGAAAATGTATAAAATGGGCTTCTCCTCAACAGACATCTGCTCTCAGTGCACCCAGGGAACAGCTGATTCATATTTACATGCCGTATGGCTTTGCTCGCCAGTTCAACAGTTTTGGTTTCTAATTACTGAAAAACTGTCCTCCATTTTGGACTGCAGGATTCCTCTATCTCCAAATCTATGTCTGTTAGGAGACCTGACTATGCTTAATATTTCAGCAAACCAATCACAATCCATCCTTACGGCACTCGCCATAGCAAAAAAAAAAAACAATATTAGTGAATTGGAAAGATAAAAAAATCCTTAAACATAAACCAATGGCGAAATCTCCTCATAGAATTTATTTCCATGGAAAAGATGTCTGCTCTCAGAAAAAATAAAATAACCTGCTTTGAGGAGCGTTGGACTCCTTTTCCATTTGCATTGAATCTTGATTTTTCATTTTTAGCCTGATGATCTAGCCTGCAAGCAACTGCCAGCACCACTCTTTACTAACACACTGATCTAACTGTAGTCCTGGACATCCATGGGCTTGTGGGGTGGCCTTGACCTGGGTGGCTCGAGTGGGTTGCTGGGGTGTTTTGGGTGCCTCTGTGGGGGCGTGCGTCCCTTTCGGGTGCTCTCGTGGTCCCTGGGCTGTTTGGTGTTGCTCTCCTGCCCCCTTCGTGCACGTCTGGGTGGCCCTTGGTGCCAGGGGCCTGCGTGTCTCTCTGCCACTCTTTCCTCTTGCTCTCTGTCCCCCTGTCTCGTCCCCCCCCTTCTCCGCCTTCGCTCGGCGCCTGCTCTCCCATTGGGTTTGGCGTGGGGGGCTCCTGTCCTGGGACGGGCTGCGGTTCGGCGAGGTGCCGCGCCGCCTTGGGCGGGGTGGGGCTGGTGGCTGGGGCCCGCTGTCCTCCGGGCTGTGCTGGCGTCGGGGGTGTCTCATGTCGGCGCGGGGGTGATTGGGGGTGGTCTCCGTGGGTGGGGGGGCTCTGCTGGCGACATTGATGTGGGGTTGCGGTGCCTGGCTGGGGGAGCATTGGTTCGCCTACCTATTAGTCCGTGGCTGGCGGGGTGGCCCTGCTTGGGTGGTTGGTGGTGTCCTCTCTCGTCGGGGGGGCCGGGGCCGCCCACCTGTGGAGGGTGCTATGTCGTGGTGTCGTGCGGGCCTGTGCTGGCCCTGGTGTGGGAGCCGCCTGCTTTGGTGGGGCGGGCCGCTCTGGGCGGGCTGGCGGCGGGGGTCGCCTCCTGGACTGCTGGGGGATGTGGCTGGTGCCTGGCTCCGCCTGGGGGAGGTCCCGCCTTGCTCCGTATGGCCGCCGCGGTTCGGGGGGGGTTCCGCGGGGGGTCTCCGGTTGTGCTGCTCGGCGCATCTCTGGGGCCCATGGTGCCGTGTGCCTCGTCTGCGCCGTCTGCCCTCTCCGGTGGCCCGCCGTGCGGACGGGCCGGGCTCCTACCAGACAGGCCTCCTACATGGACACTTCACATCACTCACTCCCAGCTGGTCTGGCTCACCCACTTGTTTCACCACACTCACATACCCAACCCTTGGGGGGCTGGATGGTGGGGCTGGGGTGGAGGGGGCCGCCGCCTGCGCTACTAAGTAGTGGCGCGGGGGCGGCACACCCACCACTTGCTGCCATACTAATCCCTCCAATTTTAATTACACCTCAACACACCACCCCCCGGAGGGTGGGACCACCACTTCCACCCTCCGGAGCTATACACATACACATATATACCCCTCCATCCACCCTTTTTTAATAGCACTTCATACATTCACTAAACACATACATTCACTCAGGGGATAGGGAAGTGCCTCTCCATTGGGGAATGGAGAGGCACCATAACAGGGTGGTGGGTAAATTCACACATCTGGGCCTGTCGGGTGGGGGCCCGGCCCCTCTGTTGATGGCTGGGCTACCGTGTGGGGATCAGGGGGTGCGGTCGGGCGTGGCGGGGTGGTGGGTCTCTGGGGGGCATGGAGGGGTGTTGCTGGGGGCTCCCTTTGCGGGGTCTCTCCAGGCGGTGCCGGCCTGGTGGGGCGTGGGGGTGCCCATTCCCTGCGGGTGGGGCTTGGTGCTTGTCTCGTCTCCTAGTTGCCTTGGGGGCGTGCCTCGTGGCATGTGGGTCCGGGGCGGCTTGCCGCGCTGGTGTGGGGTGTGGGCGCGATGGGGGGTGCCGACGTCTGAGCCGGGGTTGGGGCGGGGTTGCTTGGCGCGCCGGGGTGGTGCTCTTTGCTGGGGGGCGGCTCTAGCTGTTCCGGGGGTTGAGGTCGGTATCGGCCACTTGGTAGGTCTGTCCTGCTATCTGCGGGCTGGCGAGTGGGTGGGTTCTGCGCCTTTGGCTGGGGGCTGCTGCTCCGCATCGGTTGTGTGCCATTGGGGTCCCTCTCTCCTGTGGTGGCGCCCGCTCTTGCGCCGGGGGAGGGCATTGCCCCGTGGCTTGCGCTGTCCGGTGGGGGGCGGGACCTGGGCAGCTGTCTTTTTGCCGTCTGGGGCTGAGCGGTCTGTTCGTGGGCTGGGGGGTGGGGGGGGGGGTCCGGCGGGGGTCTTCCGGGGCGTGCCCTGCCATACCTGCGGGTGCGGCCCAGGGTGGCCCCGGCTTGGGCGGCGCCCTGTGAGCCGGGCTCTGTGGTGTGGCTGGGCCCTTTGGTGGTGGTGGTGGGGGGGGGGGGGTTGTCTGGGGCGCATTGCGCGGGCAGCATTAAGGAAAGGCAATCTGGCGCGCTCTGAGGTGCCTGGTCGGTGCGCCTGGGGGCCGACGAGGCGCTTTGCAGCATCCCCTTGGTGCCCTCGGCGACTATGGGCGTGGTTGTCGTCCCTGGGGGCGCTGCTCTCGGTGCTGCTTCCGTTCCGGGTCCTTCTGGCCTGGGGTCCGGACCCTGCGGGCTCTGGGCCCACCGGCGGGAGCCCGCCGGCTGCCAGTTCCACGCGGCTCTGGCCGTCTGCTGGGCGGGGGCCTTGGCTCCTCTGCTGGGGTCTCGGGCGGGGGGCTCTCTGGGCCCTTCCCTTGGGGGGTTGGGTGCTTGGGTGTGGGTGGGTGGGGGGGCTGGATGCTGGCGGGGGGGCTTGGGGTTGGGGGTTGGGGTCGGTGGGGGGATGCGCTGGGTGCTCGGCTGCTTGGGGCTTCCTCGGATGTGTGTGTGGGGGGCGGTGGCTGCCTCTCAGCCTGGGATCTTGGGGGCATCTGGGGGTATGCTCGGCCGCGGGGGGGTTGCCTGGGACTCCCTGGCCCCCACTCTTTCTGCTGGCCTGGCTGCATCTGCGGGCCCAGGGCAGTTCCTGGGTTTGCAGTAGCGTTTTTTTTTTTTGCACATATACTGGTATACGATGCACTGGCACGCCTTGGGATGTGGGATAAAACTCATACTGGGCTTAACCTTAGACACGTTAATCCCAAATACCTGCTTTAGGTACTACCACTCACTCATTCCACCACCATTTTAGCTAAGCTTCACACTTGTCACTATACCGGCTTGATTACACAACATAATAAGCACAATTTATTCTACAACCTCACATCTCACCCTCACTGTAAAACAGTCTATTCTTCCCCACCTTTTCTATTTCCTACCTTGAGTCTCTCCTCCCTGCTCCCTTTCCCCTCCCCTTCCCCCTCCCCCTCCACTTAGGTGTAACACTGCTCTCCCTTTTTATATCCTCCCTATAATAAAAGACTTCTTACCCTTCCTTAGGGAGGGCTGGTGATGGTCACAATTAAGCAATAAAATAAATCAATGTATTTTATTGCAATAACAAAATATGCTTTGCTGTCTCATAATGATTGCACTTCCTGTGGTGTTGACCTTTGACAGCATGTGCAGACAAGTAAAAAAAAAAAAAAAAAAGGATTCGGCTCAAAAAATGAAGAATAAAAAGAGGAATAAGGCGACAATGGTGGTGGCGGGTAGGCATTCCTGTATTGGGAATGAACCAGAGAGTGCAAGGGAAGATCTAAGTACTAGTGAAGATGGTATGGAGTATAGCCAGGGTGAGTCAATCAGTGCAAGAAATAGCGATAGAACAATTGGATTAAGTAGTGACAAACAAAGTAGGGAGAGAGAAGGGCAATAGGAAATGAATTTAAGGTTATTTTGAGGTTTGCAGAGCAGGGAGGGATTGCGACAATGACAATGTCAGGTTGACTGCAGTGCTGAGGAAAGAGGTAGGATATGTTCTGTTGGCAAAAGTGTTAAGGGATGGAAACCTGTTGGTTTTGTGTAAAGATGCACCACAGAGGGAGCGTGCATATGGACTGAAAGTGATAGAACAGTGTCAGGTTGTGAGCGCTAATTATGTTGGAATTGGCAGTAGGTCGATTAAAGGAGTGATATGGGGCGTCCCTGCTGAAATGTCAATATAGTAGGTTAAAGCAAACATGGGGTGCAAATGTAGCAGCACTAGGGTGTCTGCAGACAAAATCCCCTCTGATTGGTCTCCTTGTTGGGCGGGCAATATAAAACGGTAACGCTGGGTGTCATTTCCTCTTTGCACTGTCAGCTTGGGGAAGGAGCAACCCCGGTGTTGCAACTGTGGCGGGGATCACAGTGTGGCTTATGGGGGCTGTGAGGTGTTAAAAAAGCAGAAGGAAATTCAGCAGGTAAGAGGTCATCAGAAAGTCACTTATGCGGAAGCCGTCAAAGTGGTCAATGAAGGTGGAGGAAGAGCTAAAAAGGATGAAAGTGTGAACTTAAGGATAGAGCGCGTGGTGGCGGCTGCAGATCAAGAAAGTGTGGTGAAGGTAGATCTAAAGAAGTTGGTCACTTTCATAAAAGCTGCGATAAATTCAACTATGGATGTGAAATCAAAGTCAGAAAGAATTCAAATAATTGTTAAAGCTGCAGAGTGTAATCTGGGCCTGAGTGGACTTACTTGGGGGGAGGTAAGCAAAGACCTGTATTATCAAGCCAGGTCAGAGAGACCATGTACATAATGACATTTTTATTCTTTAAATGTTTTTATTATTACAATGGAATGCTAGGAGTTTGTTGGCTAACGGCCAGGAGCTAAAGAAATACATTGATGATTTGCCCAGTAAGCCGGAGTTGGTGTGTATTCAGGAAACGTGGCTCCGGTCTAGGTTGGATTTTAAAATCCAAGGATTTATTGCTATAAGATGTGAAGGTGGTGGTGGGGGATGTGCAACGTTTATAAGGGAGGATGTTCCTTTTAGAGAAATGGGCATAGGAAAAGATCAAGAATGGGAATGTGCTGGAAGAGCTGTTGGAGGACAAGAGTATGGTCAGTTTAAAGGATGGTAAAGGGACCCGTATTGATGTACGGACAGGGAATACCTCTGCCTTTGATTTGACTTTGGTTACAAGAAACATGGCTGGTTTGTGTGAGTGGGAGGTGGTGGAAGAATCAACCGTGGGCAGTGATCATTTCCCTATAATAACTAGAATTTTGTTTCAAGGAATAGTGTCACAGAGCAGTTTAGCTGGAAGATGGATTTTTGCTAAAGCTAAATGGATAATGAAATTATTGATAGTAAGATATAGAAAGTATTAATTGAGGCGACAGGGCAGACCGGACCTAAAAGCAGTGGGAAAATAAAAATAAAATCAGTTCCGTGGTGGACGGAAGAGAGTAGTGCTGCCGTTAAAGAAAGGGATTCAGCATTTAGACGTCTGAGAAGAGTTATGAATTATGACAGCTTGGTAAAGTATAAAAAGGCTCAGGCTGTTGTGTGAAGGGTTATTAGAAAGGCTAAAAGGCAAAGTTGGCAGGTGTTTTGTGAAAAAATTGGTAGAACTTCACCTGTAGGAGAAGTGTGGGGTGCCATAAAGAGTATGCGGGGTATCCGGAAAGAGCGACACTATCCAGTTTTAAGGATGCAAGGTGAGGTAGCAGTGTCTAATGAGGAAAAAGCAGAAATGATTGCAAAAGCGTTAGTTAAAATTCACAGTTCTGATAATTTGACAGAGATGGGTAAAAGAGGAAGAGAAGAGACTAAAGCAAGGCACCCTGATGCTCTTTTGAGGAGGGAGGACAGTGTAGGTGGATGCCCCCTTTACTATGGAGGAAGTAAAGAGGGCAATATCTAGGTCTGTAGACTCCTCACCAGGTAAGGACAATATTAGTTATAGCATGCTCTAGAATCTGGGTCCTAAGGTGCTCAGGAAAATCTTGGGGTTTTATAATAAAGTATGGGAGACGAGTTCTTTGCCAAAAAGATGGAAAGAGGCAGTTATTGTTCCTATTAGAAAACCAGGAAAGGATTCTTCTAATCCAAGTAATTATAGACCAATAGCTTTGACATCTCATATGGGAAAGATGATGGAAATGATGATTACAGATCGGTTAGTGTATTATGTTGAAAGCAAAGGAATTCTGTCTCCATATCAGAGTGGATTTAGAAAGGGGAGGGGAACAATGGACCCTGTAGTATGCTTGGAGACAGAAATAAGGAAAGCACAATCTAATAAAGAGTCAGTCATGGCAGTCTTTTTGTAGAAAAGGCTTATGACATGGTTTAAAGGGAGGGGCTTATGATTAGACTAAATGAAATGGGTATATTAGGTCGAACTTTTATTTGGATTAAAGATTTCTTGTTTGACAGGCATATTCAGGTAAGAGTTGGGACGGCGATGTCTGAGCTGTATTCTGTAGAAAATGGTACTCCCCAAGGCAGTGTGATAAGCCCAATTCTTTTTTGTATTTTGATAAATGATGTTTTTGAACAGGTTGATAGTAGTATTGGACGGTCGCTGTTTGCGGATGATGGAGCATTATGGAAAAGACGGAAGAATATTTGCCTTATAACAATAAAAATGCAAGAGGCCATGAATATTGTTCATGGGGGTTTTGGTTTTCTGTGGAGAAAACTAAAGCAATGGTTTTTACAAGGAAAAAGAGATTTGATGCAAATATTAAGATATATGGACAAGATGTGGAACAAGTGAAGGAGCTTAAGTTTTTGGGAATGTGGTTGGACTCTGGATTAGCATGGAATTTTCATTTAAATCATATTGTGTCAAAATGTAAGAAGATTCTAAATGTGATGAGGTGTCTTTCTGGTGAGGAGTAAGAGGCAAGTAAATCAGCATTAAAGAAGATATATATAGCTCTGATTAGATCAGTATTAGATTATGGAAGTAGTGTATATGGTTCAGCTGCAGTATGTGTGTTGAAAAAGCTTGAGGTAGTGCAATCAAGTGCATTGATGATTTGTGGTGGAGCTTTCAGGACTTCTCCGGCCTCAGCCCCTCAGGTTGAGATGGGCGAGATGCCTTTGCACTTGAGAATACAATTAGTAGGGAATTATTGGGTGAATTTTAAAGGACATTCTGAAGATCATCACCCTGCAGTAAGAACACTATGACCTTGTTGGGAGAGTGAGAGCGCAAGGCGTGATTGTTTTGCATGGAAAGGGCAGAGAAATGCGGAGATCATGAAGATAGATCAGAAACACTTTTCTTCAACTGTTCCATTGACTGTTATCCCTCCGTGGTTGTTTCCAGCTGTCTCAGTAGATTTGAGTTTTTTTAGTAAGGAGAAATTATGAGAGTTTAATAGGAATATGGCAGTGTTGGTAGAGGAACGGTTGAGAACAATATATAGCTCACTCACATCAGTGTTTACAGATGGTTCGAAGGATCCTAACTTAGGAAGTACAGTGTTTGCATTTGTGATTCCAGCTCTTCAAGTAGCAGTGAAAAGGAAGGACGCAGACCATTTGGCAGTTTTTACAGTGGAGATGTTGGCAATTCCATCAGCGTTACAGAGGATGGAAGAATCACAAGTGAAAGAAATAATTATCTGTTCTGACTCGAGCTCTGTTCTAATGGCAATTCAAATTTTTAAGTCTTCTACTACACAGGATTTGGTGAAAGAAATTTATGAAAACTTGTACAGACTTCATAGGAGAGGTTTCAAGATTTTATTTTTATGGATTCCAGCACATAGAGGGATAAGCGGTAATGAAGCAGTGGATAAATTAGCAAAACACGCGTTTACTTCAAATGACCCTTGTATGGACATACCTTTTAGTAGGACAGAGGAAAAGTCGTTTATTAAAAGAAATATCATGGCAGAATGGCAGGCGTGTTGGGACTCATCAAACCCAGGGAGACATTTATACGCTATACAGAGCACAGTGGGTTCTAGGAGGTGCACCACTGGAAGTAACAAGGAAGAGAGGATCTTTACTACATTCAGAATAGGACATACGAGGCTGAATAAAAC
The DNA here is from genome assembly GCF_900634775.1 of Gouania willdenowi. NCBI lineage: Eukaryota > Metazoa > Chordata > Actinopteri > Blenniiformes > Gobiesocidae > Gouania > Gouania willdenowi. The sequence goes on from NC_041047.1 coordinate 39,110,932, forward strand.
TTTACATCTCATCAAAAAGCATGATGCAGGATTGTGTCAACGACCAAGAGAATGTAGAGCATGTTCTCCTAAGATGTAGTAGATATGCAAGACAAAGACAAATTATGCTTCAGGATTTACATCGTCAGGGGATGGAGATTAATGTGGGTAATGTTTTGAATAAAGTTAAAATGAAAAGGGTCATCAAATTCCTTAAAGATTCAGAAGTTTTGAAAACAATATAGTTTGTTTTTTTTGTTTTTTTTTAAATTAATTAATTAATTTTTTAAGATATTGTTATTAAGAATAAGGATAATTGTTATGAGTTAGGAAAAGGAAAAATCTCTGGTTCATACACCGATACAGTAGATGGCGCAAAATGCACCATTATGTGATGAGAAACAGACTGCTCTGACACTGAAGACAGTGAGGATTGGAGGGAACCTTTGTCCCAGTCTGAAGCTCAGAGTGAACACATGGACATGAGTTGTGAGAGCTTTCAAACATCTGAGGTTAGGACTGAGAAGAACAACAAAGAAAAATCACAGAACACAGAGAAACGCTTTGGTTGTGACGTGTGTAGGAAACGATTTAGCAGACGAGCAACTCTGAAGATTCACAAGAGAATTCACACAGGAGAGAAACCCTATAGTTGTGGTGTTTGTGGTCAAACATTTACTTATAAGATAACTTTTTCCGTACACATGAGTTGCCACACAGGAGAAAAACCCTATGATTGTAATGTTTGTGGTAAACGATTTAGGCACAAGACTCATCTGAAGCCTCATATGTTAATTCACTCAGGAGAGAATCCCTATGGTTGTGATGTGTGTGGGAAACATTTTATCAGCAAAACACATCTGAAGGTCCACACGAGACTTCACACAGGAGAGAAACCTTTTGGTTGTGATGTTTGTGGCTTAACGTTCACTTATAAGAGAAGTTTTTCCGTACACATGAGTTGCCACTCAGGACAGAGACCCTATGGTTGTGATGTTTGTGGTAAACGATTTATGTACAAGACTCATTTGAAGCCTCACGTGTCTATCCACTCAGGAGAGAAACCCTATAAATGTGATGTTTGTCAGAAAAGATTTATTACCAAGCGTAAAGTGATTATTCACAACAGATCCCACACAGGTGAGAAACCCTATGTTTGTGATGTTTGTCAGAAAAGATTTATTATAAAATCTAACATGAATCGACACATGAGAATTCACACTAGAGCAGGGGACACCAAACATGCAGACCCAGACTCACAGACTAAACAGGAGTTATGAATGAAAACCTAAAGGTCCAGTATTATGCTGTTTTTCACTCATCTCCATTTGTTCTAAGAACCCAAACAACATAGTATTTGAAGTTTATTTTTCCAAACTCACCTGTTTTTTGGGTCACAATCTGTGACCCAGAGATGTAGGCAGAGGAACGGCTTGAGCCGCTCCAGAGTAGCTGCGTACATCAGCAGTATCATGTTTCACCACCTGAAATGATGACCCGAGCAAACGCTGCAGTCAGTACTAGCTTGTCTGGAAATGGGCCAACGTGTAACATGTACAGACATATTACTGTTCGTCGGTGGTCAGAAATTAGCGAGGGCCATTTGGCCCTCAATTTAGCCAAGAATGCCCCCCAAAACTTTGTTCCACGGGCCAAAAATACCCCCAATTTTTTGGTAATCAACTGATTAAAAGCCTCCTTTTGCAGAGCGCCATTCACAAATTATCAACCATAACTTTATGTAACTTATTGTCAGATAAAACATTTACAAGATTCAGTGGCAGTGGTTTATATTAAACAGTAAAAACACAATTCTCATTATAAATGAGGAAATAAATGCCAAAATTGCCCCATAATATTTTCTTAATTTCATACCCTGCTGTTCATGTCAGAGATGTTTGTTCTACCTCAGATGTGCACTGATTTATTATTTACAAAAAAGTTTAAGCATTTATTTAATGTCTGTTTGTACATTGAGAAGTATATATTTTTTTTAAATGAGGTTTTTTTTTTCTTCTATAGTTTTGTTGACTTTGTTTAAAACAAAAGTATTTAAATATGCCTTTTTTCTTCTTATTTTCAATAGGTTAAAATACCAGATCGTTATATACACACAGCCAGTGGTATTAAGTACAGACTAAATTTTGATTTATTTTTGTTATAATGATCATTGAACGGATCTTTTGGGGGAGGGGGTTGTCACTGTGACTGCTGGGCTTGCTGTTCCTCACTATTACTTTAGCATGTATGGACCAGCATAGCTCTATAGCCGGGCTTGTTAGTGGGCTCTTGAGGGTGTGTTTTCTTTGGGGTGGATGGGCGTATTTCATTTTGGGAGGTGTTTCTAGCTTTTTCCTTGTTATTGGTGTTCCTGTGTATTTTCTTTTTTCATGTTACTTTCTATATTAGCAGCAACCACTTTAAGTTTCATCATCTTTAAATTATTTTAATTTCTACTTATGAAAGTGAAATGTGAGAGGATTAAATAAAATTGTTGAATTAAAGCAAGTTATGAGCCGGATCCAGCAGTTAAATGCTAAGATAGTTTTCCTTCAAGAGACACATTTAACTGCTGAGGATGTGATCAGAGTGAAGAGAAGATGGTCTGGTCAGGTGTTTTCGGCTTCCTTTAGCTCACATTCACGAGGGGTAATCACACTCATACATAAGTCAGTTTCTTTTGAGCTAATAAATGTAACTATAGATGGTTTTGGCCGATATCTTATTGCTCAATGCCAAATTCTTTCTGTCAGGCTAAATTTGGTAAATGTCTATGGGACAAACAATGATAACTCAGCATTTTACAGACATCTTTTCCTATCATTAGCTGCCTTGCCTGGTCATCTTATTATCAGGGGTGATTTCAACTGTCTGTTGCAGCCAGAGTTGGACAGATCTACGGGAATATACTGTACACCTCACACCCACAGACAAGAAAAGAGCTTCTTCAGTGTATGGAAGATTTTAATTTGATGTGTGGAGAAGCAGGCACCCAGGCCAGTTGACTTTCTCTTGCTACTCCAGCTCCTACCAAACCTTTTCCAGAATTGATTATTATCTAGTTTCAGCAGGCTTATTATCCATAATTATTAACTGTTGGTATGATAGTATAGTAATCTCAGATCATGCCTCAACTTTTTTCCTGTTAAAATTTTCAAATATTGTTTGTCACCCTCCTATACAACGGCTCCAGACAACTTGGCTCAGAGACCCGAAATGTATTGATCAAACACTATGCTATGGTTAAATGCTAGGTTAAATGATAAGTTTTACAAGTTTCAAACACTTACAGGCTGGAGCTAGAGTCGCTTGAGAAATCAATCAGAGAAACTGAAACTCAAATTCACCAAAACCCTTACCAGCAGTTATTTGTAAAACTACATAAACAGAGCTAGATATAATGTTATATCTGCAAATAAGGCAACAAAAAGTCTGATGAGGCTAAAACAATCCTATTATGAACATGGTGAGAGGGCTGGGAAGTTACTGGCTTGGCGCATTAAACATACAAACAGAGAAAGCCATCAACACAATTCAAACATTTAATGGAGACACAACTTCTCACCCAAAGGAAATCAATAATACTTTCCTAGAATTTTACCACTCCTTATAGAGCTCTGAGTATTCAGACTCAGCCTCGCACCAACAAAAATAATTTTTGGACCAACTAGAATTTAGTCCCCTTAGTGAAGAAATCCTGGGCTCACGAGTCCTTGACCTCGAGACACAGGAAGTGTCAGAGGCTATAAGTAGCTTGAGAGGGGGCAAAAGTCCTGGACCTGATGGAATTCCAGTGGAAATCTATAAGATTTTTAAGTCGAAAATAATACCACCTCTGCTACATATGTACCGAGAATCATTTGACAGGAGACCCCTTCCTCCCCCATTAAAGCTCAAACGAGGAACAAGACATGGATGTCCCATCTTTTTTTCACTCTGGCTGTTGAGCTATGTTTATTCGTAAACATATGAATATATCAGGAATAGAAGTAGGCGACATGGAACATGGAAACGCTCTTTATGCTGATGATGTAATTTTATTTTGCTCAAACCTGAAACAAACTTTACCCGCATTACTGGACTTATTACACACTTTTGGTACATTTTCGGGATACAAAATAAATAACTATAAATCTGTAATAATGTTTTTGGCAGAAAATGAACGACTTAAACCTCCAATTTCAACCCCATTTGTGATATCAAAACAATAACTTACTTATTTAAGTGTCAAAATTACTCCATTTATTAACAAAATTATTCAAGTAAATTATAACCCCCTTGTGGAGACAGTAATGCAGCTTATTAACAGTTGGGGAAAAACTACCAATATCCTTAATTGGGCTCATTGACATTTTAAAAATGACAGTTTTGCCTAAGTTTCTGTACCTTTTCCAAGCAATACCTCTCTCTCTACAACCCTCCTTTTTTCAAATGTTAAAAAAAACCTTCTCCAATTTTATTTGGAACGGCAAAAGACTTAGGCTTAAGAAGCCAGCTCAATGGCAAGAACAAGTCCCGGGCAATAAACAGCTACGCCCTGCCAGTAATCAGATACCCTGCAGGAATATTAAGCTGGCCAAAGGATGAGATACAGACCACAGATGTTAAGACGCGAAAGCTCCTAACCATGCACGGAGGGTTCCACCCCAAATCCAGCACCCTGAGACTGTACGCTAGCCGGAAGGAAGGAGGCCGAGGACTAGTGAGTGTGAGAGACACTATCCAGGATGAAACATCCAAGATCCATAATTACATCAAGGACAAGGCTCCAACAAATGACGTGCTCAGTGAATGTCTCAGACAATGGGGAACAGAAGATGAGGTGCTGGAGGTTCCGTCATGGGAGGACAAGCCCCTACACGGGATGTACCACCGAAACATAACTGAAGTGGCGGATATCAAGAAATCCTACCAATGGCTAGACAGAGCCGGACTAAAGGACAGCACAGAGGCACTCATCATGGCTGCACAGGAGCAGGCCTTGAGCACCAGAGCAATAGAGGCCCAGATCTGTCACACCAGACAAGACCCCAGGTGTAGACTGTGCAAAGAGGCCAATGAGACAATCCAGCACATAACTGCAGGGTGCAAGATGCTGGCAGGGAAAGCTTACATGGAGCGCCATAACCAAGTGACTGGTATAGTGTACAGGAACATCTGTGCAGAGTATGGGCTGGAAACCCCAAGGTCAAAGTGGGAAACACCTCCCAAAGGTGGTAGAGAATGACCGAGCCAAGATCCTGTGGAACTTCCAGATACAGATGGACAGAATGGTAATGGCGAACCAACCAGACATTGTGGTGGTGGACAAAGAGCACTTCAACATCAGGAAAAAGGAACATGAGAAACTAGAGAAATACCAGGGGCTCAGAGAAGAGTTGGAGAAAACCTGGAGGGTGAAGGCATCAGTGGTGCTCGTGGTCATTGGGGCACTCGGGGCAGTGACCCCCAAACTGGAGGAGTGGCTCCAGCAGATCCCAGGAAACACATCAGACATCTCGGTCCAAAAAAGTGCAGTTCTAGGAACAGCAAAGATACTGCGCAGAACCCTCAAGCTCCCAGGCCTCTGGTGGAGGACCCGAGCTTGGAGGAAAAAAAAGAGACCGCCCGCGGAGGGTGAGGAAGAGTTTTTTTTAATTTTTTTATAAATACATATATATATACAGTATGTATATGTATATATATGTATATGTATATATATATATATGAAATATTATTGTTTTTTATATAAAAGTATAAAATAGAAAACGTGATACATCTTGAATCTCGATATATCGCCCAGCCCTAATTCCTAAATTATAAAACAGCCTAGATAAAAACACATTACATATTTACTGTTAATTTCACATTGCTTGTCTTTAACGTAGACATTAACATTTTATTTTCATTATATATTTTCTTATAATTTCTCATGCTCACTCATGTGGTTCTCTGGTATTCACTAATGATTTATTAGACACATTTATTGCAGATTTTACATTCTTTAACACTTTTTTTAAAGCAGTGTATATTTGTGGTGCTTGTGATTGGCTGATTTTTCATGGTGACTTACATGTTCCTTCCGCTGTGGTAAACGTTAAAATCTCAGTTATTAATCTAACAGAACGTGTAACTGTGTCCCATCCTGCTGCTCTTTAGGAAGATAAACTCTCTGTCACATTTTACAACGTTTTACACCAATTCTTTGTTTTATTCGTCGGAACGTCTTCATTCATCATCTCTGTTCTGAGTTGTTTCCGGGTTTGTTGCCGCTGTCGGAACTAATCTCGTGAGAACTGCCACACAGGCCATTTCAGGAGGCAGTTCTCGTGAGGCTAGTGACGACGTTCTGTTTAGTAAGGCATTTTTTAATTATTATTACTTTAAAATACGGGATATTTACGGGAAAATAATAATACGGGAAGATGGCGGGAAAGAGGGGTAAAATACGGGAGTTTCCTGGCCAGAACGGAATACTTGACAGGTACGATCCATCCACTACCATCACCATCTGAAGTACCACCCATTGCTACACTCACGGTACAGTTTGTTTGTAGTAACCCACTATTTCCACATTTTCCTGTCACTACTACGATCCCGAGCCTCCAGGTATTTCATATACTTAAACTTTTTAACTTGCAAAAAAAACATACATTGAACTTGTACTTGTTCAAAAAAGGAGAAGGAAAAACACCCCCAAACCAAACAACATGGGGACACCATTTCATTTCGATTCGTTTTCTTTTCTGAGTGTTACACTCTAATGTGTCCATGTGCAATAGGTGCGAGTAAGGTCTATTTTTATGTGTTCCTCAACCATGATAAATCCATATTCATGAAATCAAATCTCATAAACATTATGTGTGAACAAACAAATAAAATAATCACAACATAATTTATATTCAGAAAAGTATCTGCTTTGCCACAAGTGTTGTGTCTATACAGACAATAACCCACTTAGCCACTTGTCTTCCGCAAAACTGGGTGCCACTGAGCAGCGATGGGCAGCCCAGCTAGCTAGAAATGTCCATCGCACACTACTAAAAGTTGTGGTTGGAGATGGCTCCACAGGTCCAGCCCCTGGACCCCATACCTCTCAGTCTGACCACCCACAGTCAGAGGATGAGCTGTTGAGTGAAGAGGATATATTCGCTCTGAGGCAAGAGGCTCCACCTGTAAATTACTTTCAAACACCTGCCGTGACCCACACACCTGGTTTACAGCCATTGCCATCTGTCACAGTGCCAGGTCCCCTTATTTGGCCGTTCCATCTTCTGTTCCGCCAGATGTGGGTAAGCCAGCTGTGCGATGTACAGGACAGTTGACTGCTGGACAACCTCCCCAGAGCCATGGGTGCTGCAAACTCAAGTGTAATGTCAAACTCTGTTTCAGCTTTCTTTTGGCCTTGGTGCTAGTTTGTCTCATCGTCGGGACGACGATGCCGAAAGGCGGGTTAGATTGTAGCAGCAATAGGGTGTCTGCAGACAAAATCCCCTCTGATTGGTCTCCTTGTTGGGCGGGCAGTATAAAACGGGAACGCTGAGTGTCATTTCCTCTTTGCACTGTCAGCTTGGGGACTTGCCCACTTCCCGGTTTCCCGTCGTGAATCGCTCTCTAACCACCAGAGGATGTATGATTTCAGCTGCATGGTAATAGTTATGATTGGCAGCCCTTCTCATGCTGCTTTTCTTTCCTGTAGCTTTGGGTTTTTAGCTGCATTGGTGCCCGTACTCTCTCTCCGTGGTGCTGATGTGCACTTGCCTTCCGTGTGTGACAGCTTTTGAAAACTCTGGGTTACCGCTGTGTACGCCTCTCCTTGCTTCCTGCTAGTGGAATGTGTTTTTTGACTCCACGATTGATGGTACTCCTTTATGGGCTGTTTTATTGTGTAGCTGTGGCTGTGTGCGCCCTCGCTCTCTGCTGTGCCGGAGCGCATCCGCCTTCAGCCTCTGACAGGTACACACACCCCATGTCTGCTTCCGCTGTCATTAATTTAAATATTATTTCTAAATAAAGGTTTGTGTGACAGGGTTGTTTATTGGAGTGAGTTTGAGACCGCTGCTGCTTTGCTTTACTTCACGTCGCTGCTCTGCTGCACTGAATATCTGTGGAACTGTGTGCGTGTCCAGCCGCCCTCTTTGTGTCCCCGTGACTCGTTCCGACGTGTACCTAACTTTTTTTGCTTCGTTGCACTGTCACCTTGCACTGTCACCTTTAATTCAATGGCTTCAAATTAAATTTGCCCCTTTCTTCCACTCAGCTCTCATGTATTCTCCATGTGGAATGCACAAAACACTCCTTTAAAAATTAGCGCCTCCAAAATATTTAAGTTGCTCACTTTATTTGAGATCTTAGTAAATCTGCCTCTTATTTGGCTGCTATCTTTGGGTTTCCCTCAGTCCTCCAATTATTTGGTGTTTTTTATACCTCATTTTCTCATCAATGGGGTACACTAAAGACTGGGCTTTTTCCCTCGTCTCTGCATATGTTGTCAAAAGTTAACACTATTACATATATATGAGAAATACAATATTTTTTTGGACATCTATGCAGTTTTTTGTTTGTGCAAATAAAATGAACTAATAACATACCAGCCAGAACATATGAAAAGGGTGGGCAGTGCTACACACGGGTGATGTGGGATAGGACAGAGCCTATCCACCCGCCTCTGCTGGTCCCTACATAATAAGCTGTTTTGAATTTAAAATATTCAATGCCTTATGGCGTTGATTTGACCGAGTCCGTGCCGTACCACCACTAAGTGCGCTTGGTCAGCCAGCAAATGTATCAGTCAGTATCTACACACCACACTAATATGTACATATATTTATTTTTATACTTTATTTGTTCTAAAGTGTTAAATGAGGAAAATGCAGACATAAAATAGTTGTATGGTTAAAATGTAGCTTTTTAGGTCGATATCATAAGCACCGGTAAATAATGACAAACAAATGAAATACAGTTTTTTTTTTTATTTGAATATAGCAGACGTTCAAATATATCACAATATAAAAAGAAAGAAAGAATGAAAAAAAAAAATTCTTTTTTTTTTAATGTAGGCAGAAGCCGGAGCAAACGGTGTAGCTCAAAGGTTACCTATGTAACTACGGTTCTATGAATCCAGGATGACCGCCAGAGGGCGCTGCTGAAAGCACTGAATGTTGCCTTTGCGCATGCGCAGTTCAAGTAGTAATACAAACAAAGTCACACCTGTGGAGTAGTATCCAGCTGCAGCCCTGGAGTGGAAGCCCCTGACGGGACAACAAGCCTCTGGCTGGGTGGAAGTGACGTACAATACCAGTAACTAGGGATGTAACGATTAATCGTAAGGCAGTTTAAAATCGATTCATCGGTATCATGATTGACATCAATGCTTTGAAAATTGAATCGCAGTACTTTTTTTAAACAGCAGAAGGGATATACACGTTTGTAGATTGTGAAGTGATTGAGCTCCCCTAGAGCCAAGACAGCAGTATGGCCTCAGAACTCAAACCAGTTAACCTATTTATTTTTTTCTGTACAGTTGTTGTTTTCAGTATGGAGGAGGAATTACATCAGCTCAAGGAGCTTGTGCTGCGCCTGAAGGCAGACAACGAGCACCTGAATCGGGAGCGTGCTGTGTTGCATGCGGGTGCCAGTGGAGCAGCTTCAGGCTCCTCTGCTCCAGCTGCTGTAGCGAAGCGGCTGGTGGTTATACCTAGAGAATGCAAATGTCAATGGTAAAACAGGCATTGGTGTAGCCGAATGGCTTGAGGAGATACACGCATGCATACGGGCCCGCCACCTCACTGCTGCAGATCAAGTCCTCTTTATCATAGATCATTTGGAGGGAGAGGCACGGGAGGAGATCAGGTTTCGGCCGGGTGTAGATAGAGATGACCCTGCTCGCATTTTCTCCAACTTGCGAGAGCTATACGGTCATTAGTGATGGGACTTTCGGCTCTTTTAAAAGAGCCGTTCATTAGAGAGCCACCCGCTGTTGGATTATGATTTCTCATGGTTCCGGCAACCTGTAAACGTGGTATGTTTGTGTTGTTCCGCCTTCGTTCTGTGGGAGCTACTGACTGGCTGCGTGGCGACTGGCGTGCGGAAGGAGCCTCTGCCGCGCCTGCTGTGCTCAAGGGTACACGCCCCTTTCCCCATGCTTCTATCCAATGAAAAAGTAGTCTGTATCGAAAAGCAGAGAGAGAAATAAAAAAAGAGCCGTTCACCTCCGCGAACCCGTTCATGTCGTTCACTGTAAAGAGTCGTTCAAAAGAGCCGGATCGTTCATGACCGACACATCACTAACGGTCATACTCACACTTATGTCACTCTGCAGCAGGCTTTTTTCGCCAGACAACAGCAGGAGGGCGAGACACTGCTGGAGTTCTCATTATCCTTGCTGGCTTTAATGCAGAACATCGAGCAGTGTGCACCTGATGGGATACCCAATGCCGCAGCGCTGCTACGCGATAAGTTTGTGGAGCATGTCCTCAACAGTTCTCTGCGCCGTGAACTAAAGAAAATGGTCCATCAGCCTACTGCTTCGTTGCTCCATGTGCGTAGTGAGGCTATAAGATGGGAGAGGGAAGGCCTTCCTGGCGGTTCTCGTGGAAGAAGCCACTCTCTTCCTTCTGCTCATGGGCATCAGTTTAGTGTTCAGGGTAGCTCCCGTCCACCCGCTATGGTTGCTTCTCAGGGGCCTGATTTAACTGAACTGATGGACCTCTTGAAACGTCAACAAGAACAGCTTAACGATCTTAGTTGTACAGTAGCTTCCCTGCAGGCTCCCCGTCCCCAAGGCCGTATTTCATGCAACAATACTGTGATTTGGACATTTTGCCCGTGATTGTGATGGGGAGTGCAAACCCTTTCGTTCTCGTGCTCACTCTGCTACCGGGTTATTGTCCAGCCTTCCCAGCCCCCTCTTCTCCACTCGGGACGGAAAACTGCATCCGGCTGAGTTTAGGAGCCACAGCTCAGTGGGGAAATCTTCGGGCTGTGTAGAAGGTAACCTGGCTGGTCTCATGTTATCTTGTCCAACTGTTAATGTTTTAATGGGTGATGTGTCTGTGTCATGCTTGGTGGATACTGGATCAATGGTGTCCACCATAACGAAAAGCCTTTTCCTGAAGCATTTCGGAACATTGGGTCAGGATCGGCTCCAGTCTTGTCATTGGCTACGACTACAGGCCGCTAATGGCCTAGCCATTCCATATGTGGGTTATTTGGAGCTTGATGTGTGCCTTTGTGACAAAACAATGCCAAGCTGTGGTATTTTGGTTGTTAAAGACCACCTTGGAACGGTAACTTCGGTCCCTGGAGTTTTAGGGCGCTGCTATCGTGATCTTTTTGGGGCATATGGCCTCTCTTTGTTTGATTCATCCCCTGTGTTGGAGGCTCCTTTTCCAGTCGTTGAGGCCCTCCAAAAGTACCACCAGGGTGCAGCCCAGGTCCAGAAAGACCCCACCAATGTAGTTAGAGTGCATGGTAGACGGGCACTTTGTGTCCCGGGCGGAGTGATGCAGTTTGTTGCCAGCACGTGCTCCACACACTTAACAGATCTACTGGTGCTGTTTGAGCCCCCGGACTCTGGTCTGCCAGCTGGATTCCTGGCGTCTTCTTGTTTGGTCCAAGTTGTGCAGGGAATGGCTTATATTCCTGTGGTTAACGTAGGTAGTACTGACCTTCATTTGTACCCACAGACCTGTCTAGGTGCACTTCCTGGTGCACAGGATATTAGTTTACCCATGGGAGTAACTGAGTTGAGGCCCACGACGGCTACAATTGCTGCACAGGTAGCAACCAGCTCCCCCTTGAAGTGGCCCCACCGGTTGATCTGTTGATGTTGACTGAAGAAGAGCAGGGGGAGGTGAGGTCTGTGTTGCAAAAATACAGTTCAGTTTTTGCTACCCATGACGGAGACCTGGGCTGTACTAATCTTATTGCACATGACATTCCACTTCTCGATGATGTCTCTGTTCGCCAGAGGTATTGTCGTATTCCACCTTCTGAGTATGAAGCTGTCAAAGCTCATATCAATCAGCTTCTGGAATCACAGGTCATTAAAGAGAGCAGCAGCCCCTATGTTTCGCCCATTGTCCTCGTCCGAAAGAAGGATGGGAGTCTACGCTTGTGCCTTAACTACCATCTTTTAAATAGTAAGACAAGAAAAGACGCTTTTCCACTGCCTCGCATCGAGGAGAGTTTGGATGCACTTTGTGGTGCCCGCTGGTTCTTAACCATTGGTCTTGCTAGTGGGTACAACCAGATGCTGATGTCAGAACCAGACAAGCCTAAAACAGCCTTTTGTACCACTTTTTGGCTCTTTGAGTACAACAGGATGCCCTTTGGGCTATGTAACGCCCCCAGTACTTTCCAGCGGCTGATGCAGAGGATGTTCGGAGATCAGCAAAGTCAGTCCCTTCTCCTGTACTTTGATGATATTGTCATCTTCTCCTCCTCTGTTTCCCAGCATCTGCAGCGGCTGGAGGTAGTACTGGGAAGTCTCCAAAACCAAGGTCTAAAGGCCAAACTGGCGACAAAATGCACCTTCTTCCAGGAAGAGGTTAGGTATCTGGGCCATGTTATTTCAAACAAGGGAGTGTCTACAGACCAAGAAAAGATTGAGGCTGTGTCTAACTGGCAAAGACCCTGTCATGTTTCAGAGATGCGCTCCTTTTTAGGGTTTGCCAGCTACTACCGGCGTTTTGTTGAGGGCTTTGCCAAACTGGCCTACAGACATGTAGAAGTAAAGGATGGAGGCTGATCCTCTGTTAAAAGAGGTTTTGGTAATTTGGATGAGACGGGCTCGGCCAACGCATGTAGAAAGACCTCAGGTTTCTAAGCCAGCAATGGCATTGTTGCGCCAGTGGGACCGATTGGATGAACAGGAAGTCGTACTTTACCGGCGTGTGTTCCAGCCTGAGAGTGGAGGCAAATCCCTCCAGCTAGTCTTCCCTGCAGCCCTCAAGCATGAGACCTTGAGCGGCTTGCATCAAGACTATGGCAACCAAGGCATTGACCAGACCACCGACCTGGTAATACAACGTTGTTACTGACCAGGGATGTCAGCAGACATCAAAAGGTGGGTCCAAGAATGTGAGCACTGCCAAGTTGCTAAAGACTCTGGGTCAGTGCCTCACAGCTTCATGGGTCATCTGCTTGCTTCAGAGCCCAATGAAATATTGGCCATTGATTTCACCCTGCTGGAGCCCTCCAGTAGTGGTCTTGAAAATGCCCTTATAATGACTGATGTTTTCAGTAAATACACCGTCGCTGTCCCTACTCGGGACCAACGAGCCTCTACAGTGGCCCATGTGCTTCTGACAGAGTGGTTTTATAAGTTTGATGTCCTGACCCGTCTCCACTCAGACCAAGGTAGAAGCTTTGAAAGTGTCTTACTCCACCAGCTCTGCTGTTTGTACCAGGTTGCAAAGTCCCGCATAACCCCCTACCATCCCGCCGGTAAGGGCAGTCCAAGTGGTTCAGCAGAACTCTTCACAACCTCCTTCGCACTCTTCCAGTCTCTAGGAAATGGGATTGGGTGTTCTGTTTGCCTCAGGTATTATTTTCATATAATACTACACCGCATCAAGGGACAGGAGAGTCACCATTCTACCTAATGTTTGGAAGAGAACCTCATCTTCCCATAGATTTCCTTCTAGGGTGAGTTCAGGATCCTGTATGTGGGGAAGTAAAAGATTGGGTTGTTGAGCACCAAGCCAGGCTTCAGGTGGCTTTCAAAGATGCTCGGGAATGTTTGTTGGCCACACTGGCCGCCAGAAAGGGCTTCATGACCAGTGGGTTCTTGATGCACCATTCCAGGCAGGCCAGTTGGTTTACTTAAGAGATCACAGTGCTTGAGGTCATCACAAAATTCATGATATCTGGAGCCCAGTAGTCCATCAGGTGTTAAAAGCTCCAGAAAATCAAGGGGCTGTATATACAGTGCATCCAGTGCACCTACAGAAGGCACGAACAGTACATCTGGACATGCTGAAAGCTGTCCTTAGACCGGAGCCTTTTCCTGCTCCCTCGAAAGTTCCCTCACCATGTGGCCTGGACCATGTGGAGAGTGACTCCCTCGTGGATGGAGATTTGTGGCTTTTGGTTCCCGAAACATTTGCGCCACCAGCTACGGTTCCTAGTTGATGGTTGGTCAGAGCACTTCCTATGCTGCTGCTCAGCAGGAGTTTCAGGACAACTCAAAAGCACCTCCTGCATCGAGGAGCAATAACACTCCATCTCATACTTTGCTCCCATCAGAGCAACCCGGACCTAGCCAGCAGGTTTTACACCGGACTGCGCACTCCACAGCTGGCCACCATTCCAATGATCACCATCTTCCCTCAGTTGTAGGCACGAGTGGTAGGCCGAAACAGCCTATGTCTAATGCCCAAATAGCCATTTTTCGACCGTGGTGTTGGCATGCGATCTGCAATTCATCGTCGGGACGACGATGCAAAACCTGGGGGTAGATGTGGCAAGAGGGAGTTTCTCTCCCTACCGCAGGGGGCAGTATGGCCACTAAGTGATTAGTGCACTGCCTAACAATGCACCCAGCTGGCCTCTTCTTCTCTCTTCCTCTTCCTCCTTCATGGAACTGACACGTGTGTGTGTGTGTGTGTGTGTGTGTGTGTGTGTGTGTGTGTGTGTGTGTGTGTGTGTGTGTGTGTGTGTGTGTGTGTGTATGTGTGTGTAGGGGGGGGGGCAGTTGACGCTGTGCTCGTGCGGAGCCGTGTGCATAACAAGGTATGGATGCTCTGGTTTTCAATCCTCTGGGCGCTGTGTTTACTCCGGTTCCCTCCGTGTGGCGTGGTGTGGCTGGGAGTGGAGCTGCTTCCTGGAGTCTGTGTGGCACTATGCACTAATCCTGCAGGTAGGGCGCTGGATTGTCTGCTTTATGGTGAACGGAGGATGGTCTGGGGAAGCTAATTGGAACTCTTTTCCAGCCCTCCTTTGTGGAGTCTGAGCCATGTTTACCTCCTCCTGTTTAAACTCAGACTCAACGTTGATTTATCATTTGTTTTCATTATTTTTGTTCCTTATAAATCAATGTGTTGAATTATTGATGTAATATTTTTTTATTTCTTGTTTTCCATTTGTTGCTTGGTTTCTGGTTTATTCGGGTTGGGTTATTGTCTAGTTTTGTTTCTAGTAATATGAGGGCCGCCATTAATGCATGTGTTTAATTGTGTTTTCTTTATGTTTAACAGGTGCTAGGGGCCTTGGCAACAGCGGTTCCGTGGTGGTGGTCCCTTGTCTTTCACTTTTGGTTTGCTGTTTCACGGGTGCTGTGTAGTTTGGATCCTCTTTTTTTTTTTTTGTTACCACTGTCGTGGTAAGCCCCAGCCCTGTCTTTTTCCTTTGCAGGTCCTCATACCATGGGTTTTCTTGTTTAGTTTGTTTTTCATTCATTTATTCATTCATTCATTTCCAGACCCACTTATTCCTGTTCAGGGTCACGGGGGTTTGCTGGTGCCAACCTCAGGCTCTCATTGGGCGCTGGGCGGGGGTACACCCTGGACAGGGCACCAGTCCATCGCAGGGCAATGCAGACAGACAACCACTCATTCTCATTCACTCCAATGAGCAATTTAGAGACTCCAATCAATCTTACAGTCATGTTTTTGGATTGTGGGAGGAAGCCGGAGTACCCGGAGGAAACCCACGCAGCACGGGGAGTAGTTTGTTTTACTTATTGTTAATAAAGTAGTTTTAATTGATTGAAATCACGCTCTCTGCCTGTGGGTTTTTATTCTAGACCTTTTGTCCATCTTGTGGAAATTTATATCCTGGGGTGTAGGCCCCCAGGTGGCGTTGCCTCATAAACATTGCCACAATCGGTATTTAGAGCAGTTACAAGATAATATTTACTGGCTTTGAAATGTAGCGTGTTTCACTGAAAGAGTATCTGACTCACAAACCATGCTGGTAAACTCCTGTCGAACACGGCTTCCATGTGATCTGCCTCTTGCGTCAAGACGTCAGAACGAGCGGAATTCACGTGACTCACGGTGAAAGGGACGCTGACTTTTTTCCTGTGATTTCGTATTTTATTTATTCACATATTCTTTAAAAAAAAAAATGTCACTTGCCCAAAATAAATAAATAAAGTATAATCTCACACACCACCTCATGGGTAGGCAGAGAAGTAAGCATGAGCCTGCAGCCCGGAGGAACCGTCCACCCTTTAAATGACCCTCACTAACACTAACCATCACCATTTACTGAACAATTTCTTATTCTAATAAAATCATCAATGTGTTACAACAGCCATCATTCTATATCTACCTTACCAATTTCTGTCTTAAAACAAATTATTCAAAACTTAAAATTTTTGTTTACACAAACTAAGGGTTTGTGTTTAACACCAATGTAACAGCATAACTATGATGGATAACAAATTCATACTCATTACAATATTTGACCAAACATACCCATTAATTATCCTCAAAACAAAAATCTAACCAGATTTAGCTTTCAAAATACTTTCAATTATCATATAGGATGCAGCCTACCATTGTTGTTAGAGCTATCTTTACCAGGAAGCAAATACTGTATCTATTCCTGATTATTGTTTTCTAGAGTTTTATTAGGCTTTATTTACCGGTGATTAGTTCTTACTCGGAATTTATTTCAAATTTTCTTGTTCTTTGAGTCCACAATGTACTAATTTGCCTTTTTCCTCACCTGTGATTTACTGTGAACATGTAAAGGAGGTAAATCTTCATTTATAACACTATTGTTTGCAGTTAAATGTGTTTGACTTGTTTGGCTCTTTACTGCCATCTAGTGATAACAACCAGTCATAAATATATGTAACACAAAATAATTTATTTTAAAGAAAAACCCCAGCACCAATGTACACTAAAAGTGTATTTCCAGAGTTCATATCAATATAAAACATCAAACATGTAGTGGTAACGGCAGATACAAGTTAACTGTGTGTCTCCAAAAAGTCCAAAGAGTAGAATGTGTAAGAAATAAAAAATCTAGCATTTAATCCGCCCACCCAGAAACAAGATAATCCTACAAATTTATTGTAAAACATACGTTAAACTGTTTTTTTTTAACAAGAAATTTCCTTTCCATGTTTCAGTAAACATACTGTCATATAGTCCAGCTACTGGTACTGATATTTTAATTTTATTTTAAGGTGCATCTTTTCTGTAGCTTTCCTGACTCTCTTTAATCAGATGAGACTAAATTCTCAGTCAGTAAATAATTTAAAACCAAAATGTTGAGAGCTTTTCTTCCCTGTAACCAGTGTTTTGTAGAGTTCTCTGTGATTAACAGCTTTGACCTGATTGATGTTCCAACTCGCACAGTGAACATGTGGTCCTGTTTGATAGAATCTGATAGTTTTGGTGCTAAATGTTGAGTCCGTCTTCCAGCAAAGTGTCAGAGCGAGGTCGTGAACCTCTCTGACTGTGATGATGATGATGCTCTCTGTCTCTCTCGCTTCCTCTCCTCCGACTGCCCCTGTGCTCTCTGCTCCTCTCCTTCTCCTCTTCCTCAACCCTCTTCCTGGTGCTCTCCACCCTGCTCGCCCGGCTTTCTTTGTCCTACTCTCTGTGCTCGTCTTTTGCTGTCTTTTTATCTTTCCATTTGTGATCTGTTGCTCTCTCCTCCTCCAACTCTCGCTCCTGTCACTGTGGTGGTGGTGGTAATGGCTCCTTTTCTCCTCCTCACTTTGCCTGACTTCCTGTTTGCCTCTTTTCTCATCCTCCCTGCTGCTCCTGCTGCTGTGTGAACAGAATTCCATTCAGGCTTCAGTCCTCCTCGTCCCTGCTGCTCTTCCAACTGGCACTCTTCTTCTCAGGTTTAACAGATTCACTCTGAGCTTTCAGACACTGTAAATCGAAAGTTACGTATGTAACTACGGTTCTATGTATCCCGGATGACCGCCAGAGAGCGGTGCTGAAAGCACTGAATGTTCCCTTTGCGCATGTGCAATTTGAGTAGTAATACAAACAAAGTCCAGTAGTATCCAGCTGAAGCCCCATACCAGAAGCCCCTGACGGGACAACAAGCCTCTAGCTGGGCGGAAGTGCCCCTGGTTGGGCAGAAGTAACGTACAATACCTGTAACCCTATTCACTGTTCTGGCAACTTTTTTACTAACTCTAACCACTACCACCTCCACTTCCTGGTTGTACTTACCTTGCTTTTTTACTAACCCTAACCCTACCCATTTCTCTAACCGCTACCACCGCCACTTCCTGGCTAAATTCGAGGTTTGTCGCATTGTCAGAGGCACTTCTGCCAAGCTAGGGGCACTTCTACTCACAAAGTCACACCTGTGACCCAAGATGATTCCCCGGAAGCAATATTTCCCCATGTCACCCGTGGCTTTGTTCCTCTAGAATCTTCTCGCGGAAACACAAAGGTTCTGAACCTAAGTGAAGCTGGCTCCCCACCCCACGCAAAACTTTGTGAAAATTGTCTCAATCGTTTGCAACGTTAGTGCTGGTTTGTGCCGAACAAATTATCGTTTGTGCTGCTTTGGTTTTTATGATATATAATAGTTTATCTTCCCATGTATCTGGGCCAGACTGTCAGTGTTTCCTGCTTCAAGACATCCTGCGTTTTTTGTTCCTTTTTTGTGTCTCAACTTTATGTTTTTGAACCTTAGTTCACCTTTCTGACCTCCACCTGGATCTTTCCATGGAAACCTTCACCTGTAGCTTCATAGAGACGTTCAAATAAAGAGTTTTTCGAATCTGATCATTGGTGTATTTGAGTCTGATTTTGAGTTGTTGGTTTTTTTTTTAGCAAAAGCAGCACTAATGCAGTAAATAAAATGTGGACAATTTCACTCAAGTTGGAGAATGTGGGGGGCTGTGTGACGTATTAGTCTCATGGATGGATGGACTTGATTTATATAGCGCTTTATCCCCACACTGAAGCAGTCTCAAAGCGCTTTACATATCAGCTCATTCACCCAATTACTCTCACATTCACACACCAGTGGGACAGGACTGCCATGCAAGGCGCTAGTCGACCACTGGGAGCAACTTAGGGTTCAGTGTCTTGCCCAAGGACACTTCGACACATACTCAGGTACTGGGATCGAACCCCCAACCTCATGATCAGAAGACGACCCACTACCACCTGAGCCACGGTCGCCCACTCATAATAAACTTTTTGTCACAAACCCTAATGACCTCTCCACGTGCGGTGATGTTGAGTTTTGGCCTTTTTGGTGGCGGGTATTGATAGACCGCACCTCCTGTCTGATTGGTCACTTGAAAAAACGGTCAGAGCCAATCAGAGGTACAGTAGGGTGGGTCATCACGGTATAAAGTCAGTGGCTATTTCCTGGGACAAAAAATTAAAAAGTTATCTCTCAGATTTTGTTTTATTTTATGCTGGGACCAATGTATGAAGCTAGATTTTTTTTAAATTAATATTAAATAAAATATTAATATATAAGTAATATTAGAACCCTATTCATGTATTTTATTGATAGTCTGACATTCATTGTATTACTACTAAAGTGACTATACTTGCAACTATAACATCAATAATTAGGCCCATACAGTATGATAATCCTGTGGTCCTAATATGAAGTACGCATAGATAAGTGGGTTCAGGTGTACACACTGACCAAAAACCAGGTTGATGATATTGCAGGGTATGAAAATCAGTAGTACTCCACACGATGGTACGTTGGCACATTCCACACTCAGCCAGTGATTGTGCTGTGGGCCAACAGTGAGAAACACGAGAACTTCCACAACTACATACATTTAATTAGTCTCCAGCACCACCTGAAGGTCATTGGAGCATCTCTTTTATGGCTGATCAGACAGAATTGCTAAAGCTTCCTCTATTGCTAAAATGGCATCACTAAACATCTTTAGTCCTCTGTTTGATGCCTCAACATTCTCGGCAGACATTTTAAACATTTCCTCCAGTTCCTTACACTCAGCCGGTGGTTCTAGCAGTTCTGAGTAGAGATCTATGTTTTCTTCCTTCTCTGTCAGCTCCTGTACGTGTGTCTGCTCCATGTTGTACTTTTCCTCTAACGTTTTACAGCATGCCTTCGGCTCATCTATCTGGTGGTGTAAACTATTTTGTTTGGCCTGTGTTGTTATCAGTAATTCAACCTTTTTTCTTTTGTGTTCTAGTTGACCTTGATGGATGTCTGAGAAGTTGACGTGTCGATCCAAGTGCCTTCTTTTCTTTCCCTTTAGTGTCTGACAGTTTCTAGCGTTCACCTTATTTTCAAGGAGAATGATCCTCCTATTCTGTTTGTCACACTGGATCTGCATAATTTGGAGTTGCTTTTTCAGGGCTTTTTTTTCTAAAAACAGACTCTTGTAGGGACAAAATCGGTGCCAACGCTTTGCCATTTGCTTAGTATTTAGAGCAGTCACAAGATAATATTAACTGGCTTTGAAATGTAGCGTGTTTCACTGAAAGAGTGTCTGACTAACAAACCATGCTGGTAAACTCCTGTCGAACACGGCTTTTATGTCATCTGCCTCTTGCGTCATGACGTCAGAACGAGCGAAAGTCACGTGACTCACGGCGAAAGGGACGCTGACTTTTTTCCCTGTGATTTCGTATTTTATTTATTTACTTGTTCTTTTAAATAAAATAATGTCACTCGCCATAAATGAATAAATAATCTCACACACCGCCTCACGGGTAGGCAGAGGAGTAAGCACGAGCCTGCAGCCGTCCACCGTTTAAATGACCCTCACTAACACTAACCATCACCATTACTGAACAATTTCTTATTCTAATAAAATCATCCCTGTGCTACAACAGCCGTCATTCTATATCTACATTACCAATTTCTGTTTTAAAACAAATTATTCAAAAGTGAACATGTTTGTTTACACACACTAAGGGTTTGTGTTTAACACCAATGTAACAGCACAACAGCTGTGTAACAGCTGTGTGCAGAGGAAAACACAAATGTCCAATGTGTAGTGGAATAATGTAGTAACTGTGGGGGTGAACACCGTGTTATGATTGGAAATGTGAGGTGAGAAAAAAAGCAGAGGAAGTGGAGAAATTTATTTATTTTACTATCATTTATTTATTATTTATATTTAAGCAAGTTATGGTCCTCTTAAACACTGATCCACTTAGAAACAGTAGATGGCGGTAATGCAATTTTTAGTTTTCCAACTGCCATAAAACTGCAACAAAGAAGAAGAAGAAGAAGAAGAAGAAGAAGAAGAAGAAGAAGAAGAAGAAGAAGAAGAAGAAGAAGAAGAAGAAGAAGAAGAAGAAGAAGAAGAAGAAGAAGAAGAAGAAGAAGAAGAAGAAGAAGAAGAAGAAGAAGAAGAAGGAGGAGGAGGAGGAGGAGGAGGAGGAGGAGGAGGAGGAGGAGGAGGAGGAGGAGGAGGAGGAGGAGGAGGAGGAGGAGAAGGAGGAGGAGGAGGAGGAAGTAAACAGATCCAGAAGAGGGCGTTGGAGCAACAATAAGGATGTAAGCAGAAGATAAACTCCGAAGTAGAAGAAGAATGAGGAGGCGAAGGTGAGAAGCTGTTTTCTGTCTTTAAAGCTGATTATTGTCGGTCAAACCTCCTTTAGGAGAACATCTGAACCGTGTTTATCTTCCTAACACTGACCTTTCCACTCAGCCCAGCCTCAGGGTAACACGGTCACCAGTTGAACCGTAACACCAGCTCAGCACCACAGATGCCTCGGTACTGTGTAGCAGCTCACTGTACGAGGACTTCTATAGATCTATACTAGATATTAGAGCTCTGGCGATTCAGGATGTTTGTGACCGATACCGATACTGGGTGACTTAAAAACGAATATATCGAGTGATACTAAAACCCGAAAACATACGAGTAAACACGGCTCTGTACTGCATACATAGTCACTGTACCGGTTGTTAGTAGAACTATTGTTACCAGGTGGAAAATATGTATTAATGATTATTGTTTTCCTGAGTTTTATTTGGCTTTATTTACCAGCGATTAGTTCCTACTGCATTCTGCCAAGTGGAAGCACTGATAAGAATCCAGTACTGTTCATATAGATCTATACTACAAATGATACTGTTCATAAAGATCTATGCTTCATACTTGCTGTTCATATAGATCAGGGGTGCCGGACTCCTGAGACTTTTCGATGTCTTCCTGCTCCAACACCTCATTGAAACCAATGTGTTGTCATCAAGCTTCACAGAAGCAGGATAACGAGCCATTCAGATGATTCAGGTGTGTTGGAGAAGGGAGACATCTAAAAGTCTCAGGAGTCTGTGATCTATATCAGCACCCCCGTTATAGATCTATGTAACATATGGTAATGTTCATATAGATCTATGCTAGATCACATGTGTAGGTGATTACAGTTGCCTGTCCCTAATCTATCCTGACATGTCTACAGTGAGCTTTTGATTCCATGTTGACCTTTTGTTTAAAGGGGACATATCACGCTAAATCCACTTTTTTAGCCCTTAAATGCATTTTGATGTATATTTAGATTGTTTAGAAGCACAGAAAAGTTCAAATTAATCTCTTCAGGTGCTCCGTTGATATCTTCATATTCTGTTTTGGTCATATTTTTCAATCTGTTTCGATTTTTCGATTCTCTATTACGTTTTTTGAACAATAACGTCAGCGGAACTGCCAAATTAGGACATCGTCTCCAGGCCCAACACTTCAGCAATCCGCCATTTTTATTTCTCGCTTTTATTTTGTAGTCCAAGCTCCAGGATGCAGAAGTTACGAGAGGAGAAATCAAAATGTTTGGTTGTTGGATGTAGTAACCCACACGCTTCATTACAACATCTCCCAGCATCAGAACCTTTTCAAAGTGCCTGGTTGAGTTTTATTTTTCACAGAAATGTACCCACATCTGTGGGTAAGGTCATTTTTGGGTGCGCAAAGCACTTCAAGGATGACTGCTTCATCAACCTCTGCCAGTATAAAGAAGGATTTGCCGAAAGACTTTGTCTGATTGAGGGTTCAATTCCTTCTATCTTTAGACGACAAACAGAGCACTTCAGTAAGCTGTAAATAACGCTAAAAAGTGTGATGATAAGACGTCCCTGTCATTGTTTTGTTAGCATTAGCAGTTGCACCATCTTCATATGTTAGCGCTGTGTGCTCGTTTTAGATCCTTGATGATATGGCCTACGTGATTTAATTTAAGTCTAAAGTTTTCATTAGTCATTTCATTTTGCCGTTTTTGTCTTTGAAAAGACTATTAAAATGCATTTCGTGACGTTAGCTTGGCGCTAGCGTTAGCTCGGTGCTTGTGTTTGCTCACTTGTTAGGGTTCTGCAGGTTCATCATCTTCATTTTCATCTCGCTCCACCGGGTCAGACTCTGGCTGTAACATGTAAAGCTGGATGGACAAGTCTTCTGTTGTTGACATTTTGTAAATAACGTGTGAATAGACCGCACCAAAACGAGTTGCTCTCAGAAGCACATCAGAAAAGGGGTAGAAAAGGTGCCTGTGGAGCTATAATAATGAGGAATTCAGACCCAAGCAGTGCAGTTCCGCTTTATATAGACCACAACTGTTTGATTTATATCTAAAAAGAAAGGATTTAAAACCATGATATGGCCCCTTTAAATCTTCTTCTCTGTGAATAATTGCAGCTGATAAAGGAGATCATGACTGAGCAAAGCCAGGAGGCAAAGCAGACTGACAGAGAACCTGAGGAGGTAACATCACAGATCTATGACCATGTTTACTGCAGACTTCTCTAACCTACATATTTCTACAGCTGCTCACGCTAATCAATAACAGAATAAATATATTTACTGTTTCCCAGAAACTGGAAATAAAAGCTTTGTTCCAGAACGAGAGGATTCCAGCCAACGTCCTGTGTGGTAATGAAGTTTTCTTTTATTTTGAAATTCATCTGAAAAGACTTGAATCTTTGCTCTTCATCTGTTCATATTGTGCTGTGGGCCAACAGTGATGAACACATGAGAACTTCCACAGCTCCTCAACTTAACATCTACACTTTAATTAATACGTCTCTACAAACATTGTCAACATGTTCTGATTTTCTGTAACATCTGCTGTTGTATTACAGTATCATGTTATTATAAAGGACTCTGGTGTTAACTCATTCACTGCCATCCATTTTCAGAATGTCTACCCCCCCCCCAAGCCAGCCATTTTAGAGCATTTTGACTGATTTTTAAAGACCCACAGAATGTTGTGTACTTTGACAATCTGAAATCTGAAACCAGATTCAGAAAGATCAGAGTCTACTTTCATCAGATTTTTATTTATTTATTTATTTTTGCTTGTTTTGTTTTTCTGTAATCAGCAGTTGAATAGAGGCAAGTTTCCACAAATCCACCAGTTTCTGACAAAAAGTTGAGAGAAAAAGCTTTTTCTGAAACTAATTGTTTTTTGCTTTAGTGACACCTCAACATTAGTTTCCTTCTATAAAACTACAAAAACAACACAGACCGGGCTTTTGATAGCTAAATTATTATTTTGTTATCTGGGTCAGAATTGAATGGCTTTCTTACTGTTTTTGTTGGCTTTGCTCCAATGGCAGCGAGCGTTTGGATTTGAAATGACGCATATATGCATCAATGGCAGTGAGTTATTGTAAAGGAGGCTGCTATAATCTTTCATATTCTATTGACGAGAATGTCTGCTGTATTTTGCTCACTCCACAGGAAGCCAGAGGCTCTCTGCTGTCCTTCCATGGTCAAAATGTCAGTTCTGTTGTGTAGGATAAGATGTTTCCCTCGTTGCATACGTCTTGAGGCGTTGATGAGACTCTGTGGGGTGATGTCATCATTTGAGTTGTCAAGACCCAGGTTCACCCCCTAGATGACATCAACTCAATTTGAAAGCCCAGGTGGAGTTTTTCCTCTTAATCCACAGCTACTGACTGCGCATTATAGAAGCCTTGGAGAGGTCTTTAACTACCTGCCGGTAGTCCTTGCCTCACATCCCCATCTCTCTGAGTAGCCCGGATGTTGAGGTGACTACAAACCCTCTGCCGCCCTCTTCTACCGGAGGAACCTTCGCTTTCAAGCTTTGTTGTTGGTGGCTGCGATCTTGGGTGGGAAGTGGAGCTTCTGGCCCAAGTCTTCCAGCTTTCTTCCCACTGTCTGGTCTGACAAAGAGGTCACATGGGGTCTTTCAATAGAAATAGTTTATTTTTACTTTTTTAAAAGACAGTGGATTTGTTATCCTAAGTTGATTATTTATATTAGTTAAACATGAATTGATGTGCAAAGGAAACTGAATGATTATTTTTTAATTTCAATCATATCAATTCTAACTTCATTTATTACTTTTTTTTATTGCTGATATGCTTTTGTTTATGTACTCTTATCATGCACCAAACAACACTACAAGTAATTAATAAGTATTTCTAACTTGTACAAATACATTGCAGTTCATAAAACTAATAATAATAATAATAAAAAAAGGCTTCAGTATCGATATTACCCGGAAACGTGATACTTTGTCTGGTATAGTATCGTGGTTACTCTACTTTTCAAGTTATCTTCCTCTTCTCCACTCCTTCCCATGTCATCCACTACATTTGCTTTGTCTGTGCCACAGCTTGTGTGCAGCTTCCTGCTTCATCATCCCGTCGTACCTCCTGAATTAACAGTTTACACCTCTGTGCTGGACTGGCCTCGTCCAGGCTGGTGTGCTGTCCCCAAGACCAAGACCACTCCTCCCATCTTGCACCCGGCACATGATGTCCCTGTGTATGAGTGCTGCCTTCGGCTGCTCAGTTGCAGCCAGTTGAGTCCACTTCTTCCCGGTGGGCAGCTAAGCAGGGCTGGGCCTGGTTAGTAGTTGGATGGGAGACCACTGAGAATTCAAGGTGCCACAGTGGGGTGGCAGTTGCTTTAGTGGTCTCTGTCATTATGTCCTTAGGCAAGACATTCACCCGCATTGTATAGTATAAATGTGGTGTTGGTGGTAGTCGGAGGGACCGATGGCACACGTTTGGCAGCCTTTATTATTTTTTCTTTTTTTTCTGCCTTGTCTGCACATACTGTCAAAGGTCAACACTATATGTAGTGCAGTCTTTTCGTGACAGCAATGCATGTTTTGTTATTGCAATTACATTAATTAACTTTATAGCATAATTTTTTACCATCACCAGCCCTCCCTGAGGAAGGATAAGAAAAACATGATTAAAGGGAGAACATGAAAAGAGATGGCAGTGTTACACCTGGGTGAGGGGGAAGGAAGGGAGGGAGTCAGGGTAGGAAAGTAGAAGGGGTGCGGAAGACGACTGTTTTAAGGTGAGAGTGCAATGTGGTGTTACAGTTGTGCATATTGTGTTGTACCACCACCCACCACCCTGTTATGGTACCTCTCCATTCACTAATGTAGTCACTTCCCTTACCCTTGTGTGAATGTGTGTGTTTAGTGAATGTATGAGGTGTGGGTTAATTATTGATTAAATCATCATCTCTGATCTGGTTTAATTATAGAAAATCAAAGAGATATTTATCAACCATAATTTTATATAACTCATTAGCAGAGATAAAATAAACAAGATTGAGCAGCTGTGGTTTATATTAAAAACACTGGAGTTATTTTTGCTTTTTATGTACTTTAAAATACAAATAAATAAATGCACAAATGTATTCCATAAAATATCAGCCCATAAAGAATAGCTCTTTGAGTTGGCAGCTATTTTAGCCTTTTTTAATGTGTAAATATTTATACTGAAGCAGATTCTAGTGATTATGTATTCAATTTCTTTTGTGTTTGTAAGGAACCTGCTTTCACTTTAGGGAATTGTTTGATTATTTATTTGTTGTTTTTATTTGTCGTAATTTTTATCGTTACTGTGATAAATACCTGAAATTATCGGTATAAATGTTTTATTCTATCACTTATCCTTAGTCTGGGAGCATTTCACCCTTGACACGCACAAAAAAAAAGCTTACCTTCCCCAAGCCAAATGTATATTATAGCAACATAGAGCAAATAATTGAAAGATTTATCATCCGATTAGGCGATTAATCGTTTCAATAATTGATGACTAGTCAATGATTAAATCAGTCAGTGGTTGCAGCCCTAGTGCATGTAGTGAATAAGCCAGACCAGCTGGGAGTGAAGTAAAGTTTCCGTGTAGGAAACCTGTCTGGTGTGAGCCCAGCCCGTCCATACAGTGGACCACAAGAGAGGGTAGAAGGTGCAGACTGGCACGCGGCACTGCAGGCCCCAGATTGGCCGATGTTTTGCATTTTATGCAATTAATGTGATTGGCTGTAATGTCTTCATTTGCCGATCAGATCAATGACGTAATTGTCGTGATTAAACTTTCTGTAGATGCTGCCATTGCATTGTTTCATCCATTTCATTTGCACCAAAGGTGTCACGATGGGGTTTTATTTTGGAGGGCAGGCAGGAGATCGTGGACTCCCTTCCAGCAGCTTTCTCTGCTGATTGGCCTCCAGCTGCAATGGATTAGCTGATTAGTATAAATGTGGAGGCTTGGGTTCACTTCAGTGCTGGGACATTGCTACTTGCTGTTGCTTCTTGCTGTGACTTTGGTTCTTGGTTTTACTTTTGTTGTTTTTCTTGGTTGCCTCCCTGGACTGACCATGCCTTTGAGAACAATAAATACTGGTATGATGCACCTGAGCTCCGCCTCCGTCCCTGCATTTGGGTCTGCACCCACACATGCCCGTGACAGAATGTCCCAACCCTCAGCAGACCCAGCGGGACCTTCGGTGGATTTTGCTGAGATGGACCTGGCAGAAAGAACTGCCTACTGGCAGAGCTACCTTCTGGAGGCCAGGGAGGAGCTTTTATATGGATGGGAGGATGATCCTGTTAGGGATTCCTACTGGGGAACTCGACTGGCTTTGGGAGGACCCCGGAGCCTACAACGAGGTAGAGGTCGGCCGAAAAGGAAGGGTCAGCCCCGCCAGTCTCCAAGTTCCCAGGTTAGCATCCCTGTATCTCCTAGCGTCCAGGCTAGCGTCCCTGTATCCCCTAGCGTCCAGGCTAGCGTCCCTGTATCCCCTAGCGTCCAGGCTAGCATCCCTGTATCCCCTAGCTTCCAGGCTAGCGTCCCTGTATCCCCTAGCGTCCAGGCTAGCGTCCCTGTATCCCCTAGCTCCCAGGCTAGCGTCCCTGTATCCCCTAGCTCCCAGGCTAGCGTCCCTGTATCTCCTTGCTCCCAGGCTAGCGTCCCTGTATCTCCTAGCTCCAAGGCTAGCGTCCCTGTGTCTCCTAGCTCCCAGGCTAGCGTCCCTGTGTCTCCTAGCTCCCAGGCTAGCATCCCTGTGTCTCCTAGCTCCCAGGCTAGCGTTCCTGTGTCTCCTAGCTCCCAGGCTAGCGTTCCTGTGTCTACTAGCTCCTAGGGCTGCTCGATTATGGCAAAAATCATAATCACGATTATTTTGATTGATATTGTAATCACGATTATTAAAGACGATTATTCATTGATTTGAGAAAAAGCATTTATTGATCTTTTAACTCTGGTATTTCTTTTAACACCATAAGCTTGAAGTGAAAAACAAGACAAATGCAAATAATTAAGATAAAAAATATATTGATAAAATGAATTAAATAATATGTAAAAAATAAAAAATAAACACTATCCCAGACTTAAAGTATTATACACTGAAACAAAATTACTTTACCATAGAAAAAATTCCAACTCCAACTATGGTGTAATGCACTTGCTACAACAACCTTACCTAGTACTGCAAAAAACACAGTCGTATTAATCAGTATATTAACGATATAACAGTTAACAAATTAAAACTATATTTGAGGTAAAGGCACACCCTTTTGGTCAAAATTAGTCTTAACAAGAATAAACGGACTGAATCGTACTCACAAGAAAAATCAGCTGCCAAAACTTATTTTTAAACTCTTTTTAAAAACAAAACAACAGTAGTTGGCACCTAGTCCCATACTCCCTCATCCAGGCTCCCTGCAATCTGGTTGGAGAGCCGTGGGTAGAACTTCTGGGATACCTTCCACCACTCTAGTGGGTCCGCCTCAGTGTCCAGTGTCCCTGCCTGAAGGTAGGACTGTAGCTCAAAAGCTATGGCCTTGTCCTGGTCCTGGTCCGGTTGCAAAGCAGCGGATCTTGGAGCTGTGCCTTCAATGACCGGCTTGAAGAAGCTGCCCAGGGCTTTCTTCTTTCGTGCACCACCAGCAGCGGTGGCGTCAGTGTCATCAGCAGGAGTCACTGCTCTCTCAGGGGCCTTCTCCTGGGAAAAGGAGGAGGAGAATATTGTGAAGAGAAATGATTAAAATGTTTAATCTGACTAAATGGTTATGTCTATTCACAACTAGAAATAATAAAGTATAACTTAAACGACTTTTGTTTACATTAAATTACATTGTATTTACTGGTTGTTATTAGTACCATAGCATTGTTATTATTATTATAATTATAATTACCATGACAGCCTTCATCTCAGATGACAGTCTTTCTTCAATTGACCCATGCTTGTCTTCACTCACATATGTGAGCTTGAACCTTGGGTCCAGGGCTGAAGCCATGTCCAACAGCTCTTGTGTTGGTGCATCATCATATTTCTCATTGAGATAGGCCACGATCTTCTTCTTGATACACTTTGCAAGGTCTGTCTCGTCCTCCTGCACAGCCAATATGGATGTGTTGAAAAGGTGGAGAGTTGGCTTGACAAAAGACACACTCACATATTGCTCCCCAGAAAGTGCATCGGTAAATTCAACTAGAGGGCTTAGTGACTTGTTGATGGCCTCCAGTACATCGATGTCCTGCCATGAGGGGGTGAGGTGTCTGTTTCTTGTGTCGTTGTAGAGGACCTCTGCAATGGCCTTCTGCTGCTCTAGGACCCTGCCAATCATAGCCTGCCGAGACCCCCACCTCGTTGGACACTCCGTCGTAAGAGAGTGTTCAGGCAAATTCAGCCTCTTCTGTACATCTGTCAGCTCCCTTTTTTTTTTCCAACTGTAGGAGAAGGCACTGACCAGTTTTTTGCAGACCCCCATTGCACGGCCAATCCTGTGGTCCTTCATTGCATTCTCTAAAAGTACAATAAATATAAACATTTATCATCATTACCATCATCATAATCTTCATCAATGTATCAATAGGCTGGGAAATATTAATTATTATTAGGAATTAAATACATTATCGTGTGTGTGATAGATGGATAGATAGATAGCTAACATGATATATTCTACATCCTAGGTTCCCAAAGTGGGGAACGCAAATTGTCATAGAGGGTATGTGAATAAAAAAAATAAAAAATGGAAACTAGAATATAAATAGACCAGCAGTCAGGAGCCTCCATGCTTTGCCACAAATTACACATTAGCTGATGTAAGACAACCCATGGTTACAGAATATTATTATTATTTAATTTATTATTATTATTATATATTATTCAGAGACACATTTCACTGTAGGGCTACATTGTTTATTACATCAGTGGTTCCCAACTTTTTTGGGTTGTGACCCCATTTTAATCTCCAGAGACTTTTTTCTTTCTTTCTAGAGTTAGCTTTTGATAATGTTTATTGTTTGTTTTTTATTCTGCAATTTATTTTGAACTAGATTTATATTTGAGAAAGTGAAAGTATACAATACAGTTTAAGATTGTTGTGTGATGTTAAATTTTGAAAAATAATAATTACAACATTTTTAAAAATACATTGATATTCAGCTTTGTTTTTTTTTTTTATCATTATAAACTATTAGACTTTTCAGGGGACCCCATTTGAATTCCAGGCGACCCCACATGGGGTCCTGACCCCAAAGTTGGAAAAAAGCTGCATTTCATTATTATAATTTTTAAGTGTGCAGAAGTAGGGGCTACATGGCTTAAGATTACATGTCTGAAGGGGTACGGGACTGTGAAAAGTTTGAGAACCACTGTTGTACATGATTTGTTTAGTTATTAATAAATTGCATCACACAATCAGGAGAAGGAAACCTACTACTCACCTATGGCCAAGTGGAGTCTGTGCCCGAAGCACTGCAGCCTCATCCAGCCATTGAGTTCAGCTGCCAGCTTCATATTTGAGGCATTGTCTGTTGTGATACAGACGAGTTTCTCTTCGTTCAAGTCCCATGCAGCCATCGCTTGCCTCAGGCCATCGGCTAAATTTTGCCCTGTGTGGTCTTCGGGGAAAAAAGCCGTTTGGAGACAATTCGTCTTTATGGTGAAATCCGCGTCGATGTAATGAAGTGTGAGGTTAATATATGGCTCCATGGTGCGGCTCGACCATAGGTCCGTTGTGGTGGCAAAATATACTGCTGTTGACACTTCTTTTGCAACTTTTCCACGACATTCGTCATAAAGTGCAGGCAGCGCAATTCTGCTAAAATGGTGACTTGATGGTAACACATACCGCTTGTCCATTGTGTTCATCAGTTTAATGAACCCCGGATCGTTAACGGTGTTGATAGGGCTCATGTCTTTGGCAATCATGTATGTGACTGCATCAGTTATTTCTTTATGCCTGCGGGAGCTGGGTGGATATGCGGTGGCATTATAAAGCGTGTCCTTAATTGAGGACTGCGTGGCGGTGGCAGGAGTCGAGAGCTTTTCATTTTTGAGTTTTGTTCCTTCACTGCTTGGTCATATATTATTCTGTGTGTGGACTTTAAATGGTTAAATAAATTGGTTGTGTTTCCTTGAGGTGCAGACACGGTCGCGTGACATATCTTGCACAATATCTTAGTTTGTTCCGAGTCAGACTCCTCAAAACCGAAGTGTTTCCACACCACAGAATTCACTTTTCCTTTCTTCACGACCAAAGGCTCCCTTTCTGCCATCTTCTACCGTCTCCTTCCACAAGATTTTTCTAAACACTCACTTGCACCGGGGACTGGGAAGGGGCGGGGCGGAGTGCACAGTTGGAAGGGTCGCTGCATTTACCACACAAGACGCGCCGTGCGGGCGGCAGAATGATCGTTTTATAACGATTATCTTGTTTTTGTAATCGAGGGCAGCCAAAATCGAAATCGAAATTCAATTAATCGCCCAGCCATACTAGCTCCCAGGCTAGCGTTCCTGTGTTGGCTCCAGTCTTGTCATTGGCTACGACTACAGGCCGCTAATGGCCTAGCCATTCCATATGTGGGTTATTTGGAGCTTGATGTGTGCCTTTGTGACAAAACAATGCCAAGCTGTGGTATTTTGGTTGTTAAAGACCACCTTGGAACAGTAACTTCGGTCCCTGGAGTTTTAGGGCGCTGCTATCGTGATCTTTTTGGGGCATATGGCCTCTCTTTGTTTGATTCATCCCCTGTGTTGGAGGCTCCTTTTCCAGTCGTTGAGGCCCTCCAAAAGTACCACCAGGGTGCAGCCCAGGTCCAGAAAGACCCCACCAATGTAGTTAGAGTGCATGGTAGACGGGCACTTTGTGTCCCGGGCGGAGTGATGCAGTTTGTTGCCAGCACGTGCTCCTCACACTTAACAGATCTACTGGTGCTGTTTGAGCCCCGGGACTCTGGTCTGCCAGCTGGATTGCTGGCGTCTTCTTGTTTGGTCCAAGTTGTGCAGGGAATGGCTTATATTCCTGTGGTTAACGCAGGTAGTACTGACCTTCATTTGTACCCACGGACCTGTCTAGGTGCACAGGATATTAGTTTACCCATGGGAGTAACTGAGTTGAGGCCCACGACGGCTACAATTGCTGCACAGGTAGCAACCAGCTCCCCCTTGAAGTGGCCCCACCGGTTGATCTGTTGATGTTGACTGAAGAAGAGCAGGGGGAGGTGAGGTCTGTGTTGCAAAAATACAGTTCAGTCTTTGCTACCCATGACGGAGACCTGGGCTGTACTAATCTTATTGCACATGACATTCCACTTCTCGATGATGTCTCTGTTCGCCAGAGGTATCGTCGTATTCTACCTTCTGAGTATGAAGCTGTCAAAGCTCATATCAATCAGCTTCTGGAATCACAGGTCATTAAAGAGAGCAGCAGCCCCTATGTTTTGCCCATTGTCCTCGTCCGAAAGAAGGATGGGCGTCTACGCTTGTGCGTTAACTACCGTCTTTTAAATAGTAAGACGAGAAAAGACGCTTTTCCACTGCCTCGCATCGAGGAGAGTTTGGATGCACTTTGTGGTGCCCGCTGGTTTTTAACCATTGGTCTTGCTAGTGGGTACAACCAGATGCTGGTGTCAGAACCAGACAAGCCTAAAACAGCCTTTTGTACCCCTTTTTGGCTCTTTGAGTTCAACAGGATGCCCTTTGGGCTATGTAACGCCCCCAGTACTTTCCAGCAGCTGATGCAGAGGATGTTCGGAGATCAGCAAAGTCAGTCCCTTCTCCTGTACTTTGATGATATTGTCATCTTCTCCTCCTGTGTTTATTGAGGCTGTGTCTAACTGGCAAAGACCCTCTCATGTTTCAGAGATGCGCTCCTTTTTAGGGTTTGCCAGCTACTACCGGCGTTTTGTTGTGGGCTTTGCCCAACTGGCCAGTCCTTTGCACCGGTTTCAAAAAGTAATTAGTTATAGTTACTCACTACTTGTTCCAAAAAGTAACTGAGTTAGTAACTGAATTACTCTATAATAAAAGTAACTCATTACCAAGGAAAGTAACTATTTGCGTTACTGTTAAAAAAAAAAAAAGTTGCTATATGTCAAATAATTCATATTTTTTTAGATACGGGTGTCGTGAGGTGCTTCATTAAATTTGAGTTGCTTACAACAGATGTAGACAAATTCTTCACTCCTTTTTGTGCGTGTGTGTGTGGGCATTTGACACTGTGCTCGTGCGGAGCCGTGTGCATAACAAGGTATGGATGCTCTGGTTTTCAATCCTCTGGGCGCTGTGTTTACTCCGGTTCCCTCCGTGTGGCGTGGTGTGGCTGGGAGTGGAGCTGCTTCCTGGAGTCTGTGTGGCACTATGCACTAATCCTGCAGGTAGGGCGCTGGATTGTCTGCTTTATGGTGAACGGAGGATGGTCTGGGGAAGCTAATTGGAACTCTTTTCCAGCCCTCCTTTGTGGAGTCTGAGCCATATTTACCTCCTCCTGTTTAAACTCACATACTCAACGTTGATTTATCATTTGTTTTCATTATTTTTGTTCCTTATAAATCAATGTGTTGAATTATTGATGTAATATTTTTTTATTTCTTGTTTTCCATTTGTTGCTTGGTTTCTGGTTTATTCGGGTTGGGTTATTGTCTAGTTTTGTTTCTAGTAATATGAGGGCCGCCATTAATGCATGTGTTTAATTGTGTTTTCTTTATGTTTAACAGGTGCTGGGGGCCTTGGCAACAGCGGTTCCGTGGTGGTGGTCCCTTGTCTTTCACTTTTGGTTTGCTGTTTCACGGGTGCTGTGTAGTTTGGATCCTCTTTTTTTTTTTTTTGTTACCACTGTCGTGGTAAGCCCCAGCCCTGTCTTTTTCCTTTGCAGGTCCTCATACCATGGGTTTTCTTGTTTAGTTTGTTTTTCATTCATTTATTCATTCAGTCATTTCCAGACCCACTTATTCCTGTTCAGGGTCACGGGGGTTTGCTGGTGCCAACCTCAGGCTCTCATTGGGCGCTGGGCGGGGGTACACCCTGGACAGGGCACCAGTCCATCGCAGGGCAATGCAGACAGACAACCACTCATTCTCATTCACTCCAATGAGCAATTTAGAGACTCAATCTTACAGTCATGTTTTTGGATTGTGGGAGGAAGCCGGAGTACCCGGAGGAAACCCACGCAGCACGGGGAGTAGTTTGTTTTACTTATTGTTAATAAAGTAGTTTTAATTGATTGAAATCACGCTCTCTGCCTGTGGGTTTTTATTCTAGACCTTTTGTCCATCTTGTGGAAATTTATATCCTGGGGTGTAGGCCCCCAGGTGGCGTTGCCTCATAAACATTGCCACGATCGGTATTTAGAGCAGTCACAAGATAATATTTACTGGCTTTGAAATGTAGCGTGTTTCACTGAAAGAGTATCTGACTCACAAACCATGCTGGTAAACTCCTGTCGAACACGGCTTCCATGTGATCTGCCTCTTGCGTCAAGACGTCAGAACGAGCGGAATTCACGTGACTCACGGTGAAAGGGACGCTGACTTTTTTCCTGTGATTTCGTATTTTATTTATTCACATATTCTTTTAAAAAAAAAATGTCACTTGCCCAAAATAAATAAATAAAATATAATCTCACACACCACCTCATGGGTAGGCAGAGAAGTAAGCATGAGCCTGCAGCCCGGAGGAACCGTCCACCCTTTAAATGACCCTCACTAACACTAACCATCACCATTACTGAACAATTTCTTATTCTAATAAAATCATCAATGTGTTACAACAGCCATCATTCTATATCTACCTTACCAATTTCTGTCTTAAAACAAATTATTCAAAACTTAAAATTTTTGTTTACACAAACTAAGGGTTTGTGTTTAACACCAATGTAACAGCACAACTATGATGGATAACAAATTCATACTCATTACAATATTTGACCAAACATACCCATTAATTATCCTCAAAACAAAAATCTAACCAGATTTAGCTTTCAAAATACTTTCAATTATCATATAGGATGCAGCCTACCATTGTTGTTAGAGCTATCTTTACCAGGAAGCAAATACTGTATCTATTCCTGATTATTGTTTTCTAGAGTTTTATTAGGCTTTATTTACCCGTGTGATTAGTTCTTACTCGGAATTTATTTCAAATTTTCTTGTTCTTTGAGTCCACAATGTACTAATTTGCCTTTTTCCTCACCTGTGATTTACTGTGAACATGTAAAGGAAGTAAATCTTCATTTATAACACTATTGTTTGCAGTTAAATGTGTTTGACTTGTTTGGCTCTTTACTGCCATCTAGTGATAACAACCAGTCATAAATATATGTAACACAAAATAATTTGTTATTTTAAAGAAAAACCCCAGCACCAATGTACACTAAAAGTGTATTTCCAGAGTTCATATCAATATAAAACATCAAACATGTAGTGGTAACGGCAGATACAAGTTAACTGTGTGTCTCCAAAAAGTCCAAAGAGTAGAATGTGTAAGAAATAAAAAATCTAGCATTTAATCCGCCCACCCAGAAACAAGATAATCCTACAAATTTATTGTAAAACATACGTTAAACTGTTTTTTTTAACAAGAAATTTCCTTTCCATGTTTCAGTAAACAGCTACTGGTACTGATATTTTAATTTTATTTTAAGGTGCATCTTTTCTGTAGCTTTCCTGATTCTCTTTAATCAGCTGAGACTAAATTCTCAGTCAGTAAATAATTTAAAACCAAAATGTTGAGAGCTTTTCTTCCCTGTAACCAGTGTTTTGTAGAGTTCTCTGTGATTAACAGCTTTGACCTGATTGATGTTCCAACTCTCACAGTGAACATGTGGTCCTGTTTGATAGAATCTGATAGTTTTGGTGCTAAATGTTGAGTCCGTCTTCCAGCAAAGTGTCAGAGCGAGGTCGTGAACCTCTCTGACTGTGATGATGATGATGCTCTCTGTCTCTCTCGCTTCCTCTCCTCCGACTGCCCCTGTGCTCTCTGCTCCTCTCCTTCTCCTCTTCCTCAACCCTCTTCCTGGTGCTCTCCACCCTGCTCGCCCGGCTTTCTTTGTCCTACTCTCTGTGCTCGTCTTTTGCTGTCTTTTTATCTTTCCATTTGTGATCTGTTGCTCTCTCCTCCTCCAACTCTCGCTCCTGTCACTGTGGTGGTGGTGGTAATGGCTCCTTTTCTCCTCCTCACTTTGCCTGACTTCCTGTTTGCCTCTTTTCTCATCCTCCCTGCTGCTCCTGCTGCTGTGTGAACAGAATTCCATTCAGGCTTCAGTCCTCCTCGTCCCTGCTGCTCTTCCAACTGGCACTCTTCTTCTCAGGTTTAACAGATTCACTCTGAGCTTTCAGACACTGTAAATCGAAAGTTACGTATGTAACTACGGTTCTATGTATCCCGGATGACCGCCAGAGAGCGGTGCTGAAAGCACTGAATGTTCCCTTTGCGCATGTGCAATTTGAGTAGTAATACAAACAAAGTCCAGTAGTATCCAGCTGAAGCCCCATACCAGAAGCCCCTGACGGGACAACAAGCCTCTAGCTGGGCGGAAGTGCCCCTGGTTGGGCAGAAGTAACGTACAATACCTGTAACCCTATTCACTGTTCTGGCAACTTTTTTACTAACTCTAACCACTACCACCTCCACTTCCTGGTTGTACTTACCTTGCTTTTTTACTAACCCTAACCCTACCCATTTCTCTAACCGCTACCACCACCGCCACTTCCTGGCTAAATTCGAGGTTTGTCGCATTGTCAGAGGCACTTCTGCCAAGCTAGGGGCACTTCTACTCACAAAGTCACACCTGTGACCCAAGATGATTCCCCGGAAGCAATATTTCCCCGTGTCACCCGTGGCTTTGTTCCTCTAGAATCTTCTCGCGGAAACACAAAGGTTCTGAACCTAAGTGAAGCTGGCTCCCCACCCCACGCAAAACTTTGTGAAAATTGTCTCAATCGTTTGCAACGTTAGTGCTGGTTTGTGCCGAACAAATTATCGTTTGTGCTGCTTTGGTTTTTATGATATATAATAGTTTATCTTCCCATGTATCTGGGCCAGACTGTCAGTGTTTCCTGCTTCAAGACATCCTGCGTTTTTTGTTCCTTTTTTGTGTCTCAACTTTATGTTTTTGAACCTTAGTTCACCTTTCTGACCTCCACCTGGATCTTTCCATGGAAACCTTCACCTGTAGCTTCATAGAGACGTTCAAATAAAGAGTTTTTCGAATCTGATCATTGGTGTATTTGAGTCTGATTTTGAGTTGTTGGTTTTTTTTTTAGCAAAAGCAGCACTAATGCAGTAAATAAAATGTGGACAATTTCACTCAAGTTGGAGAATGTGGGGGGCTGTGTGACGTATTAGTCTCATGGATGGATGGACTTGATTTATATAGCGCTTTATCCCCACACTGAAGCAGTCTCAAAGCGCTTTACATATCAGCTCATTCACCCAATTACTCTCAAATTCACACACCAATGGGACAGGACTGCCATGCAAGGCACTAGTCAACCACTGGGAGCAACTTAGGGTTCAGTGTCTTGCCCAAGGACACTTCGACACATACTCAGGTACTGGGATCGAACCCCCAACCTCTTGATCAGAAGACGACCCACTACCACCTGAGCCACGGTCGCCCACTCATAATAAACTTTTTGTCACAAACCCAAATGACCTCTCCACGTGCGGTGATGTTGAGTTTTGGCCTTTTTGGTGGCGGGTATTGATAGACCGCACCTCCTGTCTGATTGGTCACTTGAAAAAACGGTCAGAGCCAATCAGAGGTACAGTAGGGTGGGTCATCACGGTATAAAGTCAGTGGCTATTTCCTGGGACAAAAAATTAAAAAGTTATCTCTCAGATTTTGTTTTATTTTATGCTGGGACCAATGTATGAAGCTAGATTTTTTTTAAATTAATATTAAATAAAATATTAATATATAAGTAATATTAGAACCCTATTCATGTATTTTATTGATAGTCTGACATTCATTGTATTACTACTAAAGTGACTATACTTGCAACTATAACATCAATAATTAGGCCCATACAGTATGATAAACCTGTGGTCCTAATATGAAGTACGCATAGATAAGTGGGTTCAGGTGTACACACTGACCAAAAACCAGGTTGATGATATTGCAGGGTATGAAAATCAGTAGTACTCCACACGATGGTACGTTGGCACATTCCACACTCAGCCAGTGATTGTGCTGTGGGCCAACAGTGAGAAACACGAGAACTTCCACAACTACATACATTTAATTAGTCTCCAGCACCACCTGAAGGTCATTAGAGCATCTCTTTTATGGCTGATCAGACAGAATTGCTAAAGCTTCCTCTATTGCTAAAATGGCATCACTAAACATCTTTAGTCCTCTGTTTGATGCCTCAACATTCTCGGCAGACATTTTAAACATTTCCTCCAGTTCCTTACACTCAGCCGGTGGTTCTAGCAGTTCTGTGAAGAGATCTATGTTTTCTTCCTTCTCTGTCAGCTCCTGTACGTGTGTCTGCTCCATGTTGTACTTTTCCTCTAACGTTTTACAGCATGCCTTCGGCTCATCTATCTGGTGGTGTAAACTATTTTGTTTGGCCTGTGTTGTTATCAGTAATTCAACCTTTTTTCTTTTGTGTTCTAGTTGACCTTGATGGATGTCTGAGAAGTTGACGTGTCGATCCAAGTGCCTTCTTTTCTTTCCCTTTAGTGTCTGACAGTTTCTAGCGTTCACCTTATTTTCAAGGAGAATGATCCTCCTATTCTGTTTGTCACACTGGATCTGCATAATTTGGAGTTGCTTTTTCAGGGCTTTTTTTTCTAAAAACAGACTCTTGTAGGGACAAAATCGGTGCCAACGCTTTGCCATTTGCTTAGTATTTAGAGCAGTCACAAGATAATATTAACTGGCTTTGAAATGTAGCGTGTTTCACTGAAAGAGTGTCTGACTAACAAACCATGCTGGTAAACTCCTGTCGAACACGGCTTTTATGTCATCTGCCTCTTGCGTCATGACGTCAGAACGAGCGAAAGTCACGTGACTCACGGCGAAAGGGACGCTGACTTTTTTCCCTGTGATTTCGTATTTTATTTATTTACTTGTTCTTTTAAATAAAAAATGTCACTCGCCATAAATGAATAAATAATCTCACACACCGCCTCACGGGTAGGCAGAGGAGTAAGCACGAGCCTGCAGCCGTCCACCGTTTAAATGACCCTCACTAACACTAACCATCACCATTACTGAACAATTTCTTATTCTAATAAAATCATCCCTGTGCTACAACAGCCGTCATTCTCTATCTACATTACCAATTTCTGTTTTAAAACAAATTATTCAAAAGTGAACATGTTTGTTTACACACACTAAGGGTTTGTGTTTAACACCAATGTAACAGCACAACAGCTGTGTAACAGCTGTGTGCAGAGGAAAACACAAATGTCCAATGTGTAGTGGAATAATGTAGTAACTGTGGGGGTGAACACCGTGTTATGATTGGAAATGTGAGGTGAGAAAAAAAGCAGAGGAAGTGGAGAAATTTATTTATTTTACTATCATTTATTTTATTATATTTAAGCAAGTTATGGTCCTCTTAAACACTGATCCACTTAGAAACAGTAGATGGCGGTAATGCAATTTTTAGTTTTCCAACTGCCATAAAACTGCAACAAAGAAGAAGAAGAAGAAGAAGAAGAAGAAGAAGAAGAAGAAGAAGAAGAAGAAGAAGAAGGAGGAAGTAAACACATCCAGAAGAGGGCGTTGGAGCAACAATAAGGATGTAAGCAGAAGATAAACTCCGAAGTAGAAGAAGAATGAGGAGGCGAAGGTGAGAAGCTGATTTCTGTCTGTAAAGCTGATTATTGTCGGTCAAACCTCCTTTAGGAGAACATCTGAACCGTGTTTATCTTCCTAACACTGACCGTTCCACTCAGCCCAGCCTCAGGGTAACACGGTCACCAGTTGAACCGTAACACCAGCTCAGCACCACAGATGCCTCGGTACTGTGTAGCAGCTCACTGTACGAGGACTTCTATAGATCTATACTAGATATTAGAGCTCTGGCGATTCAGGATGTTTGTGACCGATACCGATACTGGGTGACTTAAAAACGAATATATCGAGTGATACTAAAACCCGAAAACATACGAGTAAACACGGCTCTGTAGTGCATACATAGTCACTGTACCGGTTGTTAGTAGAACTATTGTTACCAGGTGGAAAATATGTATTAATGATTATTGTTTTCCTGAGTTTTATTTGGCTTTATTTACCAGCGATTAGTTCCTACTGCATTCTGCCAAGTGGAAGCACTGATAAGAATCCAGTACTGTTCATATAGATCTATACTACAAATGATACTGTTCATAAAGATCTATGCTTCATACTTGCTGTTCATATAGATCAGGGGTGCCGGACTCCTGAGACTTTTCGATGTCTTCCTGCTCCAACACCTCATTGAAACCAATGTGTTGTCATCAAGCTTCACAGAAGCAGGATAACGAGCCATTCAGATGATTCAGGTGTGTTGGAGAAGGGAGACATCTAA
Organism: Gouania willdenowi; assembly: GCF_900634775.1. NCBI lineage: Eukaryota > Metazoa > Chordata > Actinopteri > Blenniiformes > Gobiesocidae > Gouania > Gouania willdenowi. The sequence continues at coordinate 39,151,846 of NC_041047.1, forward strand.
AAGTCTCAGGAGTCTGTGATCTATATCAGCACCCCCGTTATAGATCTATGTAACATATGGTAATGTTCATATAGATCTATGCTAGATCACATGTGTAGGTGATTACAGTTGCCTGTCCCTAATCTATCCTGACATGTCTACAGTGAGCTTTTGATTCCATGTTGACCTTTTGTTTAAAGGGGACATATCATGCTAAATCCACTTTTTTAGCCCTTAAATGCATTTTGATGTATATTTAGATTGTTTAGAAGCACAGAAAAGTTCAAATTAGTCTCTTCAGGTGCTCCGTTGATATCTTCATATTCTGTTTTGGTCATATTTTTCAATCTGTTTCGATTTTTCGATTCTCTATTACGTTTTTTGAACAATAACGTCAGCGGAACTGCCAAATTAGTACATCGACTCCAGGCCCAACACTTCAGCAATCTGCCATTTTTATTTCTCGCTTTTATTTTGTAGTCCAAGCTCCAGGATGCAGAAGTTACGAGAGGAGAAATCAAAATGTTTGGTTGTTGGATGTAGTAACCCACACGCTTCATTACAACGTCTCCCAGCATCAGAACCTTTTCAAAGTGCCTGGTTGAGTTTTATTTTTCACAGAAATGTACCCACATCTGTGGGTAAGGTCATTTTTGGGTGCGCAAAGCACTTCAAGGATGACTGCTTCATCAACCTCCGCCAGTATAAAGAAGGATTTGCCGAAAGACTTTATCTGATTGAGGGTTCAATTCCTTCTATCTTTAGAGACGACGAACAGAGCACTTCGGTAAGCTGTAAATAACGCTAAAAAGTGTGATAAGATGTCCTTGTCATTGTTTTGTTAGCATTAGCAGTTGCACCGTCTTCAGATGTTAGCGCTGTGTGCTCGTTTTAGGTCCTTGATATGGCCTACGTGATTTAATTTAAGTCTAAAGTTTTCATTAGTCATTTCATTTTGCCATTTTTGTCTCCAAAAAGACTGTATTACAATGCATTTCGTGACGTTAGCTTGGCGCTAGCGTTAGCTCGGTGCTTGTGTTAGCTCACTTGTTAGGGTTCTGCAGGTTCTTCATCTTCATTTTCATCTCGCTCCGCCAGGTCAGACTCTGGCTGGAACATGTAAAGCTGGATGGACAAGTCTTCTGTTGTGACATTTTTGTAAATACGTGTGAATAGACAGCACCAAAACGAGTTGCTCTCAGAAGCACATCAGAAAGGGGTAGAACACGGTGCCTGTGGCGCTATCAATAATGAGGAATTCAGACCCAAGCAGTGCAGTTCCGCTTTATATAGACCACAACTGTTTGCTTTATATCTAAAAAGGAAGGATTTAAAACCATGATATGTCCCCTTTAAATCTTCTTCTCTGTGAATAATTGCAGCTGATAAAGGAGATCATGACTGAGCAAAGCCAGGAGGCAAAGCAGACTGACAGAGAACCTGAGGATGGTAACATCACAGATCTATGACCATGTTTACTGCAGACTTTCTCTAACCTACATATTTCTACAGCTGCTCACGCTCATTAATAACAGAATAAATATATTTACTGTTTCCCAGAAACTGGAAATAAAAGCTTTGTTCCATAACAAGAGGATTCCAGCCAACGTCCTGTGTGGTAATCAAGTTGACTTTTATTTTGAAATTCATCTGAAAAGACTTGAATCTTTGCTCTTCATCTGTTCATATTGTGCTGTGGGCCAACAGTGATGAACACATGAGAACTTCCACAGCTCCTCAACTTAACATCTACACTTTAATTAATACGTCTCTACAAACATTGTCAACATGTTCTGATTTTCTGTAACATCTGCTGTTGTATTACAGTATCATGTTATTATAAAGGACTCTGGTGTTAATTCATTCACTGCCATCCATTTTCAGAATGTCTACCCCCCCCCCCCAAGCCAGCCATTTTAGAGCATTTTGACTGATTTTTAAAGACCCACAGAATATTGTGTACTTTGACAATCTGAAATCTGAAACCAGATTCAGAAAGATCAGAGTCTACTTTCATCAGATTTTTATTTATTTATTTATTTTTGCTTGTTTTGTTTTTCCGTAATCAGCAGTTGAATAGAGGCAAGTTTCCACAAATCCACCAGTTTCTGACAAAAAGTTGAGAGAAAAAGCTTTTTCTGAAACTAATTGTTTTTTGCTTTAGTGACACCTCAACATTAGTTTCCTTCTATAAAACTACAAAAACAACACAGACCGGGCTTTTGATAGCTAAATTATTATTTTGTTATCTGGGTCAGAATTGAATGGCTTTCTTACTGTTTTTGTTGGCTTTGCTCCAATGGCAGCGAGCGTTTGGATTTGAAATGACGCATATATGCATCAATGGCAGTGAGTTATTGTAAAGGAGGCTGCTATAATCTTTCATATTCTATTGACGAGAATGTCTGCTGTATTTTGCTCACTCCACAGGAAGCCAGAGGCTCTCTGCTGTCCTTCCATGGTCAAAATGTCAGTTCTGTTGTGTAGGATAAGATGTTTCCCTCGTTGCATACGTCTTGAGGCGTTGATGAGACTCTGTGGGGTGATGTCATCATTTGAGTTGTCAAGACCCAGGTTCACCCCCTAGATGACATCAACTCAATTTGAAAGCCCAGGGGGAGTTTTTCCTCTTAATCCACAGCCACTGACTGCGCATTATAGAAGCCTTGGAGAGGTCTTTAACTACCTGCCGGTAGTCCTTGCCTCACATCCCCATCTCTCTGAGTAGCCCGGATGTTGAGGTGACTACAAACCCTCTGCCGCCCTCTTCTACCGGAGGAACCTTCGCTTTCAAGCTTTGTTGTTGGTGGCTGCGATCTTGGGTGGGAAGTGGAGCTTCTGGCCCAAGTCTTCCAGCTTTCTTCCCACTGTCTGGTCTGACAAAGAGGTCACATGGGGTCTTTCAATAGAAATAGTTTATTTTTACTTTTTTAAAAGACAGTGGATTTTTTATCCTAAGTTGATTATTTATATTAGTTAAACATGAATTGATGTGCAAAGGAAACTGAATGATTATTTTTTAATTTCAATCATATAAATTCTAAACTTCATTTATTAACTTTTTTATTGGCGGATATGCTTTTGTTATGTACTCTTATCATGCCACCAAAACAACACTGCAAGTAATTAATAAGTATTTCTAACTTTGTACAAATACATTGGCAGTTCATAAAACTAATAATAATAATAATAAAAAAAGGCTTCAGTATCGATATTACCGGAACGATACTTTGTCTGGTGTATGTATCGTGTTACTCTACTTTTCAAGTTAATCTTCCTCTTCTCCACTCCTTCCCATGCCATCCACTACATTTGCTTTGTCTGTGCCAACAGCTTGTGTGCAGCTTCCTGCTTCATCATCCCGTCGTACCTCCTGAATTACAGTTACACCTCTGTGCTGGACTGGCCTCGTCCAGGCTGGTGTGCTGTCCCCAAGACCAAGACCACTCCTCCCATCTTGCACCTGGCCATGATGTCCCTGTGTATGAGTGCTGCCTTCGGCTGCTCAGTTGCAGCCAGTGAGTCCACTTTCTTCCCGGTGGGCAGCTAAGCAGGTCTGGGCCTGGTTTAGTAGTTAGTAGTTGGATGGGAGACCACTGAGAATTCAAGGTGCCACAGTGGGGTGGCAGTTGCTTAGTGTCTCTGTCATTATGTCCTTAGGCAAGACATTTCACCCGCATTGTATAGTATAAATGTGGTGTGGTGGTAGTCGGAGGGACCGATGGCACACGTTTGGCAGCCTTTATTTCTTTTTCTTTTCTTTCTGTCTTGTCTGCACATACTGTCAAAGGTCAACACTATATGTAGTGCAGTCTTTTGTGACAGCAATGCATGTTTTGTTATTGCACAATTACATTAATTAACTTTTTAGAATAATTTTACCATCACCAGCCCTCCCTGAGGAAGGATAAGAAAACATGATAAAGGGAGAACATGAAAGAGATGGCAGTGTTACCACCTGGGTGAGGGGGAAGGGAAGGGAGGGATTCAGGGTTAGGAAAGTAGAAGGGGTGAAGACGACTGTTTTAAGGTGAGAGTGCAATGTGGTGTTACAGTTGTGCATATTGTGTTGTACCACCACCCACCACCCTGTTATGGTACCTCTCCATTCACTAATGTAGTCACTTCCCTTACCCTTGTGTGAATGTGTGTGTTTAGTGAATGTATGAGGTGTGGGTTTAATTATTGATTAAATCATCATCTCTGATCTGGTTTAATTATAGAAAATCAAAGAGATATTTATCAACCATAATTTTATATAACTCATTAGCAGAGATAAAATAAACAAGATTGAGCAGCTGTGGTTTATATTAAAAACACTGGAGTTATTTTTGCTTTTCATGTACTTTAAAATACAAATAAATAAATGCACAAATGTATTCCATAAAATATCAGCCCATAAAGAATAGCTCTTTGAGTTGGCAGCTATTTTAGCCTTTTTTAATGTGTAAATATTTATACTGAAGCAGATTCTAGTGATTATGTATTCAATTTCTTTTGTGTTTGTAAGGAACCTGCTTTCACTTTAGGGAATGTTTGATTATTTAATTTGTTGTTTTTATTTGTCGTAATTTTTATCATTACTGTGATAAATACCTGAAATTATCGGTATAAATGTTTTATTCTATCACTTATCCTTAGTCTGGGAGCATTTCACCCTTGACACGCACAAAAAAAAGCTTACCTTCCCCAAGCCAAATGTATATATAGCAAACATAGTAGCAAATAATTGAAGATTTATTCATCCGATTAGGCGATTAATCGTTTCAATAATTGATGACTAGTCAATGAATTAAATCAGTCAGTGGTTTGCAGCTCTAGTGCACTTAGTGAATAAGCCAGACCAGCTGGAGTGAAGTAAGTTTCCGTTGTAGGAAACCTGCTCTGGTGTGAGGCCCAGCCCGTCCCATACAGTGGACCACAAGAGAGGGTAGAAGGTGCAGACTGGCACGCGGCCATCCAGGCCCCAGATTGGCCGATGGTTGCATTTTATGCAAATTAACTGTGATTGGCTGTAATGTCTTCATTTGCCGATCAGATCAATGACGTAATTGTCGTTATTAAACTTTCTGTAGATGCTGCATTGTCATTGTTTCATCCATTTCATTTGCACCAAAGGGTTGTTTGCTTTACATGACAGTTTTATTTCACTCGTATTTGTGCACAAAGGTGAAAACCTATGAGTGAACAGCAAAAATGTTGAGCGGAGCGGCTGAGCACTGGACTTCTTTCCCAGTCTACTGGTGCGACCAGGGCTCAGGTGGTAGAGGGGGTTCTCCTCTAAGCAGGATCCCCCAACCTAAGAGGTTGGGGGTTCCTGTCTATACCTGTCGAAGTGTTCTTGGGCAAGATACTGAAGCCTAAATTGCTCCCAGTGGTTGACCAGCGTTTTGCATGGCAGCTCAGTCCCTTGGTGTGTGAATGAGCTGATATTGTAAGGTGCTTTGATACTATTTCAGCATGTGGATAAAGTGCTATATAAATCAAGTCCATTTACTGGCTCTGAAAGCGGGGGACAGCGTGTGTGTGTATGCGTTCCACTCCGCTGTGCATCTGTGAATATGGACTATAAGTAAAGCAGGTTTTGCGGATGCCACAGTCAGTAAGTAAGTGTATTTGCTCCTAATGCTATATGCTAGTGCAGAATTCACGTAGTTCCAGTGTTGTCTGCCGCCGGCAGCTTCATCTCTAACTCTCTTGTAGTTGCTCCACAGCAGTCATTGAGTATGATATGGGACTCTTTATTTCAACAGCTGCAATGTTCATTTTGCCAATTACTAATAACGGCATACAGCTTATAATCACTCTGCTCTGGTCTCAAACGCTTTCTCACTCACTTTTTTTAAACTCAGTGATCGGCCCAAAAATCCTGATCATGTGAAGCCTACATAGATTACATCACTAATTCTCTCCAATTTCTTGATGGTGGTGCCTCGGACCCCTTCTAGGATGTTGCAGTAGGTGTTTGGACTTCTTCCACAGCGTCTTCTTGATTTTGGCCACTTGACTAATGGCCATCGCACTTGGATCGTTTTCTCCCTTGATCCTCTGGGAGAGTGGTATTGATGTTTTGCAGACTGTTGTGTGTGTCTTGCTGTTGAACTTCAGTCAACTGACTGTGCTTGGTTCTCAGAAAGTAGCCGTTGATGCGACTTCCCTGTTGACCCTTCTAAAGACACCCTTTTTTGCTCTGATGTATTTCAGGCCTTGGGTAGAAAGCAACCTTTGACCAGCCACATACGCAGCTTTGGAGTTTGCGTCCTGCTGTAGCTGTTGGATCCTCAGGTATGCTGATCATCAATCTTGTAGTCTGTTACGTTCCTGTGTTCATTATTACTGAGTTGTCTGCCGATGAACCATCTTATACCCCCGCTCTGGGTGGCTTAGGGGGTATTTTCTACATAGATTTTTCTTAGCCATGTTTGGGTAGAACCCATGCACCATTTGTGCTGGATCTTGCCACCATGAGTAGCTAGCTCATGGTAGACCCGGTGGGGTCTATTCCCTCTTGTCAGATGTCTTTCCATGCCATTACAAGATTTTTCCCTTGTTGCTTGCTGCCCTTTTGCAGTATCACTCGTTGCATACGTCTTGAGGCACTGATGGATGATGAGACTCTGTGGGGTGATCATTTGGGTGATGGTATCCTTGGGATATCAAGTTGGCGCCCTCCTTCTTTGGTGTTTTGCTGACAGTTCATCAGTGAGTCCTGGGTTCACCCCCTAGATGCCATGAACTCAATTTGACAGCCCAGGTGGACTCCTTCCTCTTCATTCACACACTGACTGCCCTTTGCCAGCGGTCCCTCCCTCGCACCCTAATCTCTCTGAGGAGCCTGGGTGTTGTGGTGGCTACAAAGTTCGACTTTGTTTATTGTCATTCAAACTTGAACTTTACAGTACAGATAATAACAAAATTTTGTTGTATTGCAGGATAAAAAAACAGCAAGTATTTACATAAGGTAAGTAGTATTAAAAAGGTTTATAAATAAACAGATATCAAGAGGAAAAGCTATATGTAAGATACCGATACAGATAAGTATATTGCATGTTATATTGCCTATTTTATCAGACCAGTGATGTTATATTGTCTCTTTTTTCAGTTCAATGAGGTAATCTGGTTGTGGAGGTTTGAGGAGGAATGAATTATTTTTTGTTCAAAAGTCTTATGGCCTGAGGGAAGAAGCTGTTACAGAACCTGGAGTTTCTGCTTTGGAGGCTCTGGAACCTCTTTCCAGAGTCCAACAGCAAAAACAACCGATACTTCTATAATACATTAAAAAGATAAAGAAGAGCAAAAAACAGATCCAGGATGTCCATATTTATTTTATTCACCTTAGTTTTATATTCAACCTTAAACAGAGCACTTCTGTGACGTAGCTTGATCAATCAAGCAATACATTAAAAGAAAATTCACTTTAGACTTTAGTGCAAGATTAAATAATATTAAATAAAAATGTCTAATAAAAATGAATAGTCCCTCATCTTAAAATACCCAACAAGCATGTTAACAAATAAGAAATAAAAGTGCCACAGTGCTGTAAAGTAAGGCCAGTAATGTGCTTTTAGAAACTGCACTCTTAATGCTCTCCTCATTTAGTTTCACAGATTGAAATGTATGTTTTTCTTCTTCAAACATCTGTGCGCACACACTATCGTCAGGCTAGTTACCAGCTAGGCTAACGATATGTTTTGTCTCTTCCAAAGAGAACAAATGTTGTAGTGATTTACCTGCTGTTGAACTCTTCATTCACAAATGTCTGAGAACTTCTATCCAACTCTCCACCTCCGCTCTGCATCCAACTTGTTCTGCCGACCAAACAACAGACAGGGCTTCTCTTTTTGACACAAGTTCTTCTGCGTCATCATGTTCGACTAGTTCTGCAGCTTCAGAGCTTTCCTATCCATTTACACCGTAACCATAGCGCTTCTGTTTACCTTCACAGTGCAATGTTGAAAAGGCTCCGGTGTGACACGGCGCAGCATAGCGTTCCAAACAATGGGTAATCATTATACCGGTACGGTATATCATAACGAAAATATATACCGGTATTTGGTATAAATCGGTATATTGCCGACCACTGTAATGATAATAAATATACATATATATTCGAGTCCTGGTCGGGAGATAATGTCCGAAACCACGTGATCGGGTTCGATTTTTGGGAGGTGTCAATGTTGATTTTCTGAGCCCTGGGGCCACATTTTTAAAAGTGTGCCTAGGTAAGCACACTTCAACTGGCGTACGATTAAAAAACCAGGAAGTGCGTACCAATGCACTATATATGCGCCAAAAAATGGGATTAAACTTGTCTTCCTCCCACTGCAGCCTCTTTCTCCGGGGGGCTACCCTTCGGTGTATCCCATGCACCTCGTCCTCCAACAGTGCCAAATAAGCCATTGTGCGTCTTTACGCATTAGAGTGTGTTCCTTTTTATAACAGCATCAGGTGTTGCAGCCATTTGATCGGCAGTTAGACGCAATGATCATGTGATTTTGATTATTATTATTATTAATAATATAAAACTAATTGTAGGCGTGCGCACATCACTCATTCCCTGTGGGCGTCAATAAAAAAATTTTCTCCTCTGTTTTTGCAAATGCATCCTTCAAATAATGTGTTGTGAAAGGTTCAATACGTTCGAATATTTCACGCAAATCATTTTACTTTCACAGAGCTGTCATTGATTTCATCCTTCTCCTATTGGCGTCGAAGTTTCCCGTTTCTCATGATTTTGTGCGTATGGCAGGGTCAGAGCTGCCGTGGAGCTTTGTTTATATGTGGCGTATGCTTTATTTTGTACGTACGCAGCATTTATTAATGAGGCCCTTGGTCAGACAGATCTCCTGGATGGGAGGAATTGAAGTCCTGATGATTTTTTCCCCCGTCCTCACCACTACAATGTACAGTGTACAGTGCCTGCAGTGCCTACGACTGGAAGTCCCTGCAGGCACTGTACCAGACAGAGATGCAGTTGGTCAGTAGGCTATCTGTAGTGCCTCTGTAGAAGGTGGTGAGAATAGGAGGAGGGAGGTGTGCTCTCTTTATTTGACACAAAAAGTGCACTGCTGCGCTCTTTTTACAAGAGCTCTGGTATGAAAGGACCAGGTCAGAGCCTCTGTTATCTGCACCCCCAGGAACTTTGTGCTGCTAACTCTCTTCACTGCTGTGCCATTAATGAGGAGTGGTGTGTGGCTGGGCCGTCGCTGCTGTGTTGTTGAGTGCCTCAAACCTTGCAAAGTGTTTGTTGAGGTCGTTGAGAAAGTTGATGTTGTCACGGGGGGAGGAGTCGCTTTATAGTCTGTGATGACTTGTATGCCCTGCCACATTCGTCTGGTGTCTGTGGGGTCCTCGAAGAAGTCCTGTACTTTCTGACTGTGGTCACACTTTGCAACCCTAATGGCCAGGTTCAGGTTGGCTCTGGCTGTTCTTAATGCCACCATGTCACCAGATTTAAAAACGTTGTTCTGTGCTTTCAGCATTGCACATACCTCAATGGTCATCCAGGGTTTTTTGTTGGCCCGTGTGGAGATGTTCTTGATCACACTAACATCCTCCATGCACTTCTGAATGCATGCAGACACCGACTCGGTATACTCCTCCACACACGTGTGGTGATTGTCCATAGCAGCCACCTTAAACATGTCCCAGTCTGTACTTTCAAAGCAGCATGCTTAAATTGCTCCCTCGGGCCAGGCCCTCACCTGCTTCACTGTGGGGTTTTTTTTCCTGATCAGCAGGGGCTTGTATTTAGTAATTAACTCACTCAGTGCCATTGACGAGATAACTCGTCGTTTCAAATCCAAACGCTCAGTGTCATTGACTAGATAACTCGTCGTTTCAAATCCAAACGCTCAGTGTCATTGACTAGATAGTCATACTCGTCATTTGAGTTTTTTCTCGGGGATTTCTAGAAAACACCCTGGCGGAGGTCCCTCATCAATATCTAAGCTGTGGGGTGTTGTAGTGACCAACTGTGCCCTGAAGATGGCAGCAGTACACCTTTAGATGAGAGATTAGCCACTGATGCTACCCAGCAAAGCAGGAAAAAGGGAGATTATGGCACTACAGAGTAATAATGTGACGTATCCAGCAGCTCACAGCTCCGCATACTAACACAGAACATGTGTGGACCTGAGTAGATTATTGATAATGTTGTGATCTTGAGATAAAACCATCAACTAATCGGGCCAAACGGGTCATCCCTGCGTGTCGGGAGGAGGGGGAGGAGGGGTTACAAAATACCCCCAGCCTGTGAGCCAGATAGCAAAATAATAGGTGACATGTTGGAGGTAGCAGCGCACCTTTGGATGAGAGATCATCCATGCTCAGCAGAGCTAAGAAGGAGAGAGGAAAGGAGTTTATATGAGACAGAAAATGGCGCTATGTACAGAGTTGACGTTCACAGCAGCGCACACTCGACCAGAGAATGTGTGGAACTCATGGATAGTGTGGCGATGGTGAGATAAAACAATAAAAAAAACGGGGCAAGCGGTGACACTCTGCATGTCGGGGAGGAAGAGGAAGTTGCGTGTGTACAGACTGACGGGAGAGAAAGTTGGAGGAACGCCAAAATCTAGTAAGAAATCATCTAAAGCCTGGTCTCAGTGTTTTTTTTTAATGTTTTATATAAGGAAACAATGTTCAGATGTTAGAGTTGTCACTAAAGCAAAAAAATAGCTTTAAAGTCACTGACAGGTTTTTTTTTTTTTACAAAAAGGCTTTTTTCCTCAGCTTTTTGCTCTGAAACTGAAGATTTGTGTAAAACTTGCTCTATTCAACGGCTGATTACAAAAGAACGAAAAGAGCCAGAAACAATTTTTTTTTTTTTTTGATGAAAGTAGAGGCTTCGATCTTTCAGATTTCAGATATTCATAGTAGAAAATATTCTGTGGGTCTTTAAAATCATTTAAAATGCTCAAAAACGGCTGGCACTGAGGGGGGTAGAAAATCTGAAAATGGCTGGCACTGAATGAGTTAACATCACAGAGAGCTCATCTGAACTGCCAAGGTGGGGGCTGGATGCAGCCTTGAATGCCTGTTTGATATTACTGTTGGCCAGGTCCAGCGTCTTTTCACCCCTGGTAGCAAAATCCACGCATCTGTCTATAAAGTAAGGAATCTGTCTGTCTGTGTGTGTGTGTGTGTGTTGCTCAAACATCTCTGTGGTTCAGGGACAGGCAGAGCTCAGACTTTCAACATGGCTGCTGCTTGGTTCAAAGGTGTGCAACGTTGGATTTGTTTGGACTGCAATGATGCAGTTGAGGCATTATTTCATAAAAACCATCCGCCGGAGCCACCTCATTCAGAAGCTTGACAATAACACGTTTCGCTTTGCTCCACGGAGTACAAGAGAGAGAGCTGCAGAAAAAAGAGATAGAAGTCTGTACTTTGGTCAATCAATGCCAGCGGTTAATTATGACTATTGATGATCCACGCATCATTAGTAATGCTCTGGTGCTTCATGCCCCGATGAAGTGTTTGCGTGCGCGGCAGAGCTTTATTTATTTATTTTATTTATTTATTCAGTTCATTTCCGGCATAGTTGCATTCACAGAAATTCATTTGACATTCAGAGCAAAATCACATTATTTTTTTTTTTTTTTTTTTTTTTTTTTTCTTTGTCCTTTTACATGCCGGAAAGGGCGACGGAAAAAAGCATTATGCTTATCTAGATCCGTCCCCTAATTTGAACACAGATAATTTTACATCCAACCTCGTTTCTTCCCTTTTTTTTTTTTTTTTTTTTTTTTTTTTTTTTGTGATGTGTTCTCGTCTGCAGTCATTGTTCCTGCTGTTACTCCTCTTCACAGTCTTTTTCCCCCGTATTTCCACGAGCTTTCTTTTCCAGTCGTTGTTTACGTTCCTCCAACTCTCCAAACGTGAAGTTCTTCTTCTCTCTGAGAACCTTCATATCCTCTGAGAGTCGCCTCAGCTTACGATCCATCCGGAAGGCACATGCACAGACACATACCCCCATCATTAGCAGGCCAAAGATCATGACTCCATCTGGCTTCTCCCTCGTGCGTCCACGACATATCCACTTGGGTATGTGTCCTTTGGACACGGTATTTCGTGCTGAAGCAATTGCCTCGTTGAGAAGATTTTGTCAATGGTGCTCAATGACCAGTTGATGAGTTCCATGTCGTTGCTGTAGAGTTCAATGGAGAGTTGACTTGAGATCTGTATGTGTGTAAAAATGTCCTCCTCGTTTTGTCCTTAAATTGTTTCAGATTATCTGACTGTTGTGTCTCTTTGTCAAGGCTGTTCCAGAGGTTCATGGCTCTATACACAGTACTATGTTTGCCAACGTTTGATATGATCCTGTTTGGTCTAAACACATTATTATGTCTGAATTCGTAGGGATTTTGATTGTAAGTGAAACGTTTTTGGATTTGATGTGGTAATTTTTTTGATGAAGCCCTAAATGCATGTATTTGTGTGTTATAGTGTATTATTTCTTGCAGTTTTAGGTATTTTGACTTCTCAAATAAATCGTTTGTGTGTGTGTTGTGTGGTACTTTATGTAAAATTCTTATAGCTTTTTTTTGTTGTTTAAATAGTGGTTCAAGATACGTTTTGTAGTTATTTCCCCATATTTCGGAGCAGTAATTTAAGTGCGATGCTATGAGTGAAGAATAGATTGTTTTAAGTGATTTGGTGTGTAGGATTTGTTGAAGTTTCCATAGGATGTAACTGCTTTTGGCCACTTTGTTTTTAACTATTTGTATATGTTTTTTCCAGGTCAGCTTGTCGTCCATCCACACTCCAAGTACCCTATATTCTTTTACTTGTTCTATTATTTCCTTGTTTAGTTTCAGTCTTATATCTCCTGTTTTTTTTCTCTTTCCAAAGTTAATGAATTTTGTTTTACTGACGTTTAGGGCTAGTTTATTTACATCTAACCATGTTTGAATTTTTAATAGTTCTTCATTTGTTGACTCTATTAAAGTGTTAATGTCTTTGCCTGAGCATAGAATGGTTGTGTCATCTGCAAACAATGTTAGTTTTAGGCAATTTGTGACTTTGAAAATGTCGTTTATGTATAGAATGAACAGTTTTGGCCCCAAAATTGAACCCTGTGGAACACCACATTGTATGGTTTGGCATTTTGATGTATGTTCTTCAAAGTCAACATATTGTCTTCTATTTGTCATATAGCTTTTAATCCATTTTAAGGCGTTGCGCTTTATTCCGTAATTTTGAAGTTTTTCTTCTAGAATATCATGATTAATTGTGTCAAAGGCTTTTTTTAGGTCCAGAAAAATTCCAAATACAAATAGTTTTTTTTCTAATGCTTCTCTTATATTCTCCGTGATGTCAATTATAGCCATTGCTGTTGAACGTCCTTTTCTAAATCCATATTGTCCTTCATGTAGTATATTATTGTCTTCTATAAATTTGTCGAGTCTGTTCATGAACAGTTTTTCCAGAATTTTTGACAGTTGTGGTAATATTGATATAGGTCGATAATTAGTGAAATTACATTTTTCTCCACCCTTGTAAATCGGTCTGATTTTTGCAATTTTCATTTTTTCTGGGAATACCCCATTCTTGAATGATAGATTACTTATATATGTTAGTGGAGGGGTTATTTCAGCTGTTATGGTTTTTATTAGACTCATAGTTAGATTATTAACGTCTCTGGATTTTTTTGAGGTACAGGTAGTGATTATTCTGTTCACCTCTGCTTCTGTTACTTCTTCGAGTACAAGATACTTATCAATGTCTTTCTTCTCATTGTCAAAATGGTTCCATTTAAGTGTTGGGTGTTTATTTATCTCTTTCTCTATGTCTTTTCCAGTATTTATGAAAAAAACTGTTGAGTTCTTGTGCTATTATGTTTTTATTGTGTTCTTTTACATTGTTTATTATAAAATGGTCTGCATTTTTTTCTTTGCATTTGCGCATGGTTATGTTATTTATTATTTCCCACAATTTTTTGTTTTTGTTTTTATTCTCTTTTAATTGTTTTTCATAATATTCCCTTTTTTTTTCTCTAAGTAAATTATTAACTTTGTTTCTGTATTTTTTATAACGTATTTCTGCTTTTAATGTTTTTTCTGTTATATATTTTTTATATAGTATGTTTTTCTTTTTGCATACGTTGGCTATTTTCTTATTAATCCATGGTACATTGTTTATTTTACTTTTGGTTGTTATTTGTTTCAAAGGGCAGCATTTATCGTATATTGTCGTTATTGTGTCTGTAAATGTGTCATATGCTACGTTCACGTCTTCTTCCTTGAAGACACTTTCCCACGTCTGTCTTTTTATCTGTTGTTTAAAGTTTTCTAATTGTTTTTCTCCTTCCACTCCGCTGGAGGTGCTTCACTTTTTGCTCACTTTGGGTGAAGTGTGTGTGTGTGCTTAATTCAATTCAGAATTAAATTTGTATTAGGAATTATGTGTTTACAAGGTCAGTTTAAAGAGGATTTAACTTTTATTCTGAATTAAAGAGGAATTAAAGCTCCCATGTAAACGTGAGTGTTTATCCCGGCATAACTCATAACATGCTGGTGTATTGCTTTTTCCCCAATTTATTAATTTAAATATTTGAAAACACAATAGTTGTTACTCTACACATTTCACAACCAACTTAAATGTCCGTGACGTCCCACTTTCAACTACAACCTCATTAGGCCATCCATGAAAAAGCTACTTAACCTCCCACTTTTGTATAGCAATACACACTGTATTGGGCACTGCGCTAGTTGATGGAAATGAGGAAACAGTTTTCATGTTAGCTTGATTAAAGTCCCCTGCAACGATAAAACTCCCTCTGGATGTTTAGATTGCAGTACACTGATGGAGCAGTATGAAACATTCAGGGCCTCTCCGGTGTTAGCACTGGGGGGATGTTCACCTTTGTGAAGATCATAACAGTGAATTCCCGGGGTAAATAAAAGTGCCTGCATTTTATAGTCAGTAGGCCTGGGCCGATAACAGATTTTGCTGGACGATATATTGTCCCACAATGTATTGTCGATTTTAGACCAAATTAACCACTAATGTAATGATGAATGCAAGTACACCCTTTCAAATGCAATCAACTTGTATTTCTTACCATTGTAATTGGAATGTCAAGAACTTTTAAATATTTTAAACAAATAAAACAAACTCGGTCTCTGTTTGCAAAAATATTTACTTGAATAAATATCACAAACAAAAACAATAAAATAGACCCTGTCTCTGTTAAGAAAAAAACTCACCTCAAATGCAAAGCCACACACAACCAAAGCAATAAATAAAATGGTTTATCAAGTCTCTCAAAAAAAAAAACTGCACTTGCAATGAATATTAAACATTGAGGCACAGAGGTATATAGTTGTACATTCCTTAACAGGTAACACTTCCAATCCAGTTAGAACCTTTGTAAACAAAAATGCTAGCAGCCCCGCCTCCCCGTTTCATTCTGTTTCATTTTCATTCAGCCTTAAACATACAGAATGGACCAAATAGTTTCTAGTTTACTCCATTCATTTCGCTATGGAACAAACATGCAGGTGCTAAGGGTGAACCCCCTCGTCATCCAGCCTGTTTGGAGGTGAAAGACGAAGAAAACAAAATACTTATACTTAGCTTGGTTGCTAGCCCCACTCGGCTTCCCCGCTTCTGCTTCCGATAACGCCGCTTACGTCTCCTCCACTGGCGGACACCGCTAGTACGAGGCTCCGCTGCTTCCTCGGCTGCTGGATGTAGCCGGCATAGCAATCCGAGGCTACGTAGGAAGTCCAGATTTACCACATCTACCGGACTTATGTTTAATCTACTGTCCCTAAATCTAAAATTCTTAGTCCCTCTGCAGCCTACTTCCATCGGACGAACCTTCGCTTTCCAGCCTTGTTGCTGTGCATCTTCTGCCAGCTCAGTGTATCAAAGCTTCTTGTGCTTGTAGGTCTTCTCCATTGCACTGATCCAAGGAACAGTGAGCTTCTGGCCCAAGTCTGCCAGTATCTTCTAGTCCCATGCATTGCGTAGCCACCCCTGTCTTAGCTTAACATAGTGAGGCTTGCTTGACCCTCTCCCTTATAGACAAATTTTGTTGCCTTCCAGCAGGATCACGAGGTTAGTGATGGGTTTGCACTTGTCCAATTGCTTTCCAGCACTGCTGCAAGATACTTTAACATCTGGTTTTGCCGTGAGGTGTACCAGCCTTGGATGAGGCTGGTTTTGTAGTCCACTAGGATGTGCTTCAGCGTAGCTGGATTTTGGACAAAGAGGTCACATGGGGTCTTCACCGTACCACTGGCCTAGGTTTGTGGGAGAAGGGAGGGCATCTTAGACAGCCCTGATAGTATCTCCCATAGCTCTTTCCAAGATATCTTCCTCTTCTCCATTCCTTCCCATTCCATCCACTGCCCTTGCTTTGCCTGTGCCACTGCTTCCTGCTTACTTTTTCTGACATGCCTCCTGGACCACCAGCTTACAGCTCTGTGCTGGAGTGGCCTTGTTCCAGGCTAGTGTGCTGGCCCCAAGACCAAGAATGCTCCTCCCTCCTACAAGATTACGTAGCACAAGATTTGATGTGTCCATCTGTTTCTGCTACACTTGCTAAAGCTAGACATGTATCCACTTGTTTTACAGTGAAAAAAATGGTGAAAATGTTTGATATTGTCCCAAAAAATATGGGTGAGGATTTAATCTGTGTCATAAAGATATTTACTTTCCAGAGGTCATATCATGAGATTTCGTAGCAACATTGAGCATGAGTTCTGATATTTCCATCTTTTTGTCCGTCAATTTACTTTGAACAATTGTGTGTAAACAAACATTTCCCACTATAATAAAGCAACAACAACCAAAACAAACAAAATGACTCCAAATACATGCAAAACAACAAAAATAAACAAAATGTACACATTGACAACAAAATCAAACAAACCCTTTTTTGTTTCTTTTGAAGGAAAATCTGCTCATGGACTGCAGCTCCAGGATCATCTCCACATAAAGAAGGAAGAGGAAGAACTGTGGGAAAGTCTGGAAGTAAAGCAGGAGATGGATATTACAGCTGTTACTGTGAAGAGTGAAGATGAAGAGGAGGAAGTTCAGTGTTCTCTGCTTCTCTGGAGACAAAGTGAGGAGAACATCAAAGGAGAACCTGCAACCTGCAGCTCAGCTAAACTCATTAAAGTAGAACCAAATGTAGACATCAGTGAAGGTCCAGAAGCAACAAACACTTGTACACAACCAGACACTGATGGAGAGGAAACAGACTGCTCTGACACTGAAGACAGTGAGGATTGGAGGGAACCTTTGTCCCAGTCTGAAGCTCAGAGTGAACACATGGACATGAGCTGTGAGAGCTTTCAGACATCTGAGGTTAGGACTGAGACGAACACCAAAGGAAAATCACAGAACACAGAGAAACGTTTTGGTTGTGATGTGTGTGGAAAACAATTTAGCACCAGATCTAATATGAAGGTCCACATGAGAATTCACACAGGAGAGAAACCCTTTGGTTGTGACGTGTGTGGGAAACCATTTAGCAGAAGATCTAGTCTGAAGAACCACATGATAATCCACACAGGAGAGAAACCCTATGGTTGTGATGTGTGTAAGAAACCATTTAGCAGAAGATTTGAATTGACTATCCATAAGAGAATTCACACAGGAGAGAACCCCTTTGGTTGTGACGTCTGTGGGAAACGATTTGGCAACAGAGCTAATCTAAGGAGCCACACAATAATTCACACAGGAGAGAAACCCCATGGTTGTGATGTTTGTCAGAAATGGTTTTCTCAAAAGAAGGATTTGAAGTATCACATGAGAATCCACCCAGGAGAGAAACCCTATGGTTGTGATGTTTGTCAGAAACGGTTTTCTCAAAAGAAGACTTTGAAGGATCACATGAGAATTCACACAGGAGAAAAACCCTATGGGTGTGATGTGTGTGGGAAACCATTTAGCAGAAGACCTGAACTGAAGATCCATAAGAGAATTCACACAGGAGAGAAACCTTTTAGTTGTGATGTTTGTGGCAAGAGATGCAGCCACAGTCAAAATCTCAAAAGCCACATGATGGTTCACACGGGAGAGAAACCCTTTGGCTGTGATCTTTGTGGTAAAAGATGGAGGATAAAGACTCAGCTGAAGCATCACATGTTTATCCACTCAGGAGAGAAACCCTATGAATGTGATGTTTGTCAGAAAAGATTTATTACCAAACATTTAGTAATTAATCACATGAGAATCCACACTGGAGAGAAGCCCTATGTTTGTGATGTTTGTCAGAAAAGATTTATTCAAAAGACTCACTTGAATCGACACATTAGAATACACACTAGAGCAGGGGTCACCAAAATGACAGACCCTGGTCCGGGCCCGGACCCGCAAGGGGTGCCATGCAGAGTGAAAACCTAATGTAGTGCTTCTATGTTTAACCTGTGTAAGGAAACACTCAAGCCATTCACATGAGTTCTCCATCCCACGTGACATGGCTAAATCAATCAGTTGTTTGTGTCAGAAGTATTACGACTAAGAGCAGACAGGAGAGTTTCACACGAGAATGTGGAAAAAGAAAAGAAAGTTTGCCTTATTGAGGAAAAGTAAAAGAAACAGACGACGGAGCTGAAGGAAGGGAGAGACTCAGACGATGGTGTCCTGAATACCTCTGCACTAGAGAGAAATCATTTGGGTGTGATGTTTGTAGTAAAACTTGTAGTTTAAGAAACTTCTAAATACTCACAACGACACACAAACAAATGTGAGGTTTGTGGTGAAAACTTTGCAACAACTTCAACTCTTAAGAAACGTGAACATACACACTGTATAGTGTAACCTTTACAATGCAATGTTTGATGTGTGTTAAAGTGTAGAAATGTAACAAAATGTTGAACTTCTTTTATTAAATATATCCTAAAGGATCAAAATAATGAAACACAAATTTGAAAACCATTGTTTCAGAAACATGAATCTCCTGAGGTGATTATACATTTATTCAGTTAAAGCTGCTTCATTCTTTTTACTCCACTGTTAAAATAATGTTTGAATAATCAAAATAAACAAAAACAAATGTTAGTGTGTATAAAACAGTCAAATATGATGAACTGGGTTGTTTTGGTCCTAAATGGCTTTGGATGGTTTCAGTGTTGGGGATGGACACTCTAAGCTTTGATATGGATTATTGTGTGACTGTAAATCACAGACTGAGCTGCAGTGTATCTTTGCTCATCAGGGTGTGGATGTGGCTGAAATGCACAGATTTGCATCTGTGACCAAATATTTGTTGCAGCATTTTTAAAGCTTGTTGTTTATCATATATTGTATAATATATTAATGTTTACCCATTTTAAATAAATCTGTTTTTTTTTAAATGTTTAGACCTACGTGTCGTGTGTGGATGTTAATGGAGGGCGTCAAAGCAGTAAGTGTGTTTTAATGCTTCCTGTAAACCCATCTTCGTCCACTATATCTGATTGTAAATGCATGTACATTTTTAGCTTTTTTTATTAGGTGGAGATTTTGGAAAAAAAAGCCCCTGTGGTGTTTCTGTCTCTTGCTGCACATATTACATATATTTTTTTTTCTTTTCTTTTTTAGTGTTTGTTTTCTGCTGCCGCCCACTAGAGCGGTGCGTCAACAGGGTGGCCATCTTTGACCGGTGGCAATCGCTCCTACAGTGCATTACAGCTATAGAGGAATGATGTGTAAAGTTGTCATAAATAAATCGCTCAGCCTCAAGCAATTTTCACGGGGTTTGTTTGTAACAAATGTCAGACATGATAAATAGATAGATGTAAATAGAACAAAAGGAACTTAGAAAATGTTCAGATGCGCTCAGGTTTTTATTGACAGCATTGTTTAAGGCTATACATTGCAATTTACTATTATTCTATCATTATACTACTACTGTATTGTTATTGCTATTCTTATAATTGTCATATTCTCATATTGTATTATTATTATTGATACTTTATATTATACTTGGTGGTATTCTCATTGTATTATTATTATTGTTGTTAGCAATTAATATTGTTTTTATTATTGGATTATAGTTACTGGCTTATGTTATTTTGTTTCTATTATTATTATTATACTATTACTATTATATCATTAATTATTGTAGCCAAAGAACTGAAATATTCAAGGATGTGGGTTTGGAGATTGTGTTAGGTGTTATAACCAGCATTTTAAATAAATTAATGCTGACACACTAGAGGCGAATCCAGGGATGTGGCCATGAAAATATAGCTAAGAGGGTAACCCTGGATTATAATACATATAAAAGTAATAGTTTTGGATGGGTAATTAAAGACAAAATTGAGGAAATCAACTTAATAATATCCATGTTAAATTGCCTACCCCTATTAGTAATGTTCCAATTTGGCTGTTCCAAGAAACTGTCATAGATTATAAAATATTAGAATTAAAGAATGACTGGGTAGAAAGTATAAAAGGGTATTAAATGAATACTTAAAAAGTAAATACTACAGGTATCTTGACACATATACTGATGGATCAAAAAATAATGAAGGGAAAGTAGGAATAGGAGTATATATACCATTATTTAATCACCATTTAGCAAGGAGATTGCCAGATGAAGTATTTGTGTATACAGCAGAAATGACAGTTATCACCATTGCTTTACAATGGGTAGAGGAAAAAAAAAACTATAGGGTGGTGTGTTGTGAAGATTCTCTCGCAGCTCTACATAGTATTAAAAACATTAAATCAAACCAAGAACATTTAATGTTAGAAATTCAACAAGGTTTGTTTCAATTACGAATGCTTGAAATAGAGGTAAAGTTCTGCTGGGTACCAGTGGTTGACAGTATAGCTAAGGAAGCAACAAGAATAACTGAAATAATGAATGGGAAATAAAAACAATTTAAAAAAACAAACCCTGAAGAAATGGCAAATTAGATGGGATATGATAATAATGGTAGGATGTATTATAATATACAGAAGTCAAAGCACAGGCAGTGAAGAGGAAGAATAGAAGGTTGTGCTCACGAGATTACAGTTTGATCATACAGGACTAAATAAAACACTGGCGTTAATAGGCAAACATCAATCAGGTGTTTGTGAGGAATGCAAAGTTACTGAAAAAACATTTTACTATCTAGTAAAAAATATAAGGAAAGACGAGAGCTAATGGAAAAGATCAAAAAGAGAGGGAAGTGATTACATATCTTAAGGACATATATATATATATATATATATATATATATATACACAACTCCGCCACCTATTGTATTACAACTCCGATACAGTAGGTGGCGATATGCTTCTCTCAAGTTATGGTTGCAATCCGCCAGAAGAAGAAGAAGAAGAATGAGGAGGAGAAGGTGAGAAGCTGTTTTCTGTCTTTAAAGCTGATTATTGTCGGTCAAACCTCCTTTAGGAGAACATCTGCACCGTGTTTATCTTCCTAACACTGGCCTTTCCACTCAGCCCAGCCTCAGGGTAACACGGTCACCAGTTGAACCGTAACACCAGTTCAGCACCACAGATGCCTCGGTACTGTGTAGCAGCTCACTGTACGAGGACTTCTAATGACGGAGTTTCCTTCTATAGATCTATAGATATTTGCACATCTGTTCATAAAGATCTATGCTAGATATTAGAGCTCTGGCGATTCAGGATATTTGGGGCCGATACCGATATTTGGGGGGCTTAAAAACTAATAAATCGGGTGATACATACACAGGCGTTGTTCTGGTGTCACGGTCTGAGTTTCCCTCCGTGCTGAGATTTTCTGGTGCTGCGCATGCTCATAATCGATCTCGGTACAAGGTAAACTCAGACCGTGACACCGGTTGTTAGAGCTACTTACTATCTTTACCGGGTGGGAACATCTGGGTATCTCACAATACGATACGCGATACAAAGCTCACAATAACGACTATCTCACGATATGACGATACTGCGATTATCGATATATTGGACAGAAATCAATTTTACGATAAACTATGACATAACAAGAAAAAAAGTTTAAGTGAAAAATAGAATTTTTATTTTATATCTCTGAAAGACAATACATTGAAAAAGTGTCAGAACAGTGACACTATTTTAGTGAAAACATTTCTGTAAATAAGTGTCAACATCCCCACTGCTGTTAGACTGTACAACAGGACCCTAATGTAACATGTGCAATAACCCCCCTTTGCAAAAACTACGTGCAATAATCTCCGTATCAGCGCCCCTTTATTTCCTGTACCAGCGTCACTTACTGACAACCTGCACTAGAACTGTAAACTTTGCACCTAGATACTCTAGTTTGTATAGTGTGTTTTATTCCATTTGTATTTATTCTTATTTCCCAATTGTTATAACTACATCCCCTCAAGATGTTTGTTTTTACCTACTGTGCATAAGATACCTCTTTTTACTATTTAACTGTCTGCACATTTCTTGTATATTCTGCACACCCTGTGATCTTATGCCAAATTTAACAAGTGAATTTCTCCATTGTGAGATCAATAAAGGATTATCTTATCTTATCATACCAATGTAAACAAATAGTTTTCTCCAATATTGCTTTCTGTAAACAAAAAAATAGGGTCTTTCTTACACGCATTGAGACACTTCATGGCAGTTCACCACAACAAATGAACACGTAAAACAGGCTGTAACAATGTTGTGATGACACAAACATCATGGTCACCGCGCGCTTGTCTGGAAACGGACCAATGTGTCCGTGGACTGACTCAGAGCGGCTGGATTTAATTCGTCTGATCACTGAAGAGTTTTCTAAGCAGAGTTGATGGAGCAGTACGTGTGTTTTATGTTTCTGTCACGTCAACAATGTAGTACCGTGGGACCCCTAAACAACAATCTGAAGCACGGCACGTATGGCGTTATATTTGTGCCACAACTCTGCTGTCAGTGCACATCTGAACTTTATCACGACTGTAAATGGTCTGCGTTATAAAGATTATCTCTTAATTGGATTAGAACTAAACCAGCGCGCAAAATACATTTACACAGAGCTGTGTGTGCGTCTAAAGAACATGTTTGGATAATAAATAAAACCAAGAAGCTGATTTTCATCAATAACTTCAATGTACTTTGTGTTTTAATTAGATAACATATTTAATGTGACTCTCTTTCAACAGCTGTGAGTTATAGGCCTGTACAACATTATTGAATGTATGAGTTAAACATTTAATTCTTTTATTTTATATTGTACATTGTTGGAATGTCCGTGCTAAATTAACATTTTTATATTTTTAATTGATTTATTCTTTTAAGCATTCATATTAATGTATACAATTGCAATGTTTTAATTTTAGTGATTAGTACACATTCAGAGCCAGAAATGCAATGGGGGACAAATATTTGGCATAATAATTTATTTTGGTGTTTCAGTTTTGGCCAAAAAATATAATTTGTGTGTATCCCTAATAGAAACTCCTGCATCATGTTTCATATCATCATCATTCATTATTGTAGCCAAAGAACTGAAATATTCAAGGATGTGGGTGTGGAGATTAAGCGTTGAGTGGTAAAACCAGCATTTTAAATATATCCAAGCACCTTGTATCATAGATACATGTGTGATATTTTTAAGAAAATAAACAGTTTGGAAATCGGTTAAAAATTCAACAAATGATTCTGCTTAGAGATTGAGAAATACCTCTTTCTGTCGTAATGACCATGCACCGCTGCCTCCACCACCACCCGTTCAAGATGGCGGCGCTGTTGACGTGTTCCTCCACAGTCGATGCGGTGTCTACGTATATAATGTCTATATTTGATTCCATGTTGACCTTTTGTTTAAATCTTCTTCTCTGTGAATAATTGCAGCTGATAAAGGAGATCATGACTGAGCAAAGCCAGGAGGCAAAGCAGACTGACAGAGAACCTGAGGAGGTAACATCACAGATCTATGACCATGTTTACTGCAGACTTCTCTAACCTACATATTTCTACAGCTGCTCACACTCATCAATAACAGAATAAATATATTTACTGTTTCCCAGAAACTGGAAATAAAAACTTTGTTCCAGAACAAGAGGATTCCAGCCAACATCCTGTGTGGTAATGAAGTTGACTTTTATTTTGAAATTCATCTGAAAAGACTTGAATCTTTGCTCTTCATCTGTTCATATTGTACTGTGGGCCAACAGTGATAAACACATGAGAACTTCCACAGCTCCTCAATATCTACACTTTAATTAATACGTCTCTACAAACATTGTCAACATGTTCTGATTTTCTGTAACATTTACTGTTGTATCACAATAACATGTTATTATTAATGATTCTGGTGTTAATGTTGTGGTTCCCAAACTTTCTGAAGTCGCGTACCCCTTCAGACCTTGAACCTGAAGCCATGTACCCACTACTTTTGCACACTCAATGTGATGTCATATACAACGTCTGAACCACGTCTGAATGCCTCCTCCTCTGATCCCTTTTTCTTCAACCACAGTGTCTGTTTTTTGTCGGTTATAATCTGATTATATTTCTTACATATAATAAGATATGGGTTTTAGATTATTTATTTAAAATTGTTCAAGGCACTGTGAACGCTTGAGTGTGCGTGTCCCTTTAAATGTTGTCGCCGCAAAGAATTGTGGGTCAGCATTATCGTGTCTCCTTTGGTTAAGGATGCATCAGTGTTTCCTAGGCTAAAGGAGGTAAAAAAATGAGCCTGTTTTACTGAGCTTAAAGAGAACTCTGACGTTCTTTATCACGGAACAGTGGATAGGAAAGGAGATAAGAGGGACTATTCAGACGCAGCTTTGCTTTCGCCGGCAGCTTCAGCGCTCTCGTTGTTTTTAAGTGGCGCTGGCGTGTGTGATGCCGCCAACCGATTCCAAGTCTCGCGATACCCGATCCATGCCTCTGCAACCGTTTAATCTAGGTATTAATGAGGCTGCTACCGACGCAACCGTATCTTTTACTTGTTGAACCGGTAATCCGGTCGCATCGATTTATTGTTCACAACCTTAGTTTACACGTGTCCATTTGCTTTCCAGCACTGCTGCAAGACACTTTAACAGCTGGTTGTGCAGCTGGGTGTAACGGCCTTGAAAGAGGCTGGTCTTGCAGTCCACTAGGATGTGCTCCAGTGTTGCTGGATTTGGACAAAGAGGTCACGTGGGGTCTTCACCGTACCACTGGCCTAGGGCCAAGGTTTCTTTTAGAAGGCAGGACATCTTTGACAGACCTGATGGTAAAGTTCACCCTGAATATCTCCATCTCCCACAGCTCTTTCCAAGATATCGTCCTCTTCTCCACTCATGCCATCCACTGCCCTGGCTTTGCGTGTGCCACTGCTTCCTGTTTCCTTTTCCCGACGTACCTCCTGGACCACCAGCTTACATCTCTGTGCCTTGTTCCAGGTTGGGGTGCTGGCCCCAAGACCAAGAATACTCTTTCCCTCCTACGAGATTACGTAGCACAAGATTTGATGTCCATCTGTTTTTGCTACACTTGCTAAAGCTAGCCATGAATCCACTTGTTTTTCCGTGAAAAATATGGTGGAAATGTTTGATATTGTCCCAAAACATGTGGGTGAGGGTTTAGTCTGTGTCATATAGATGTTTACATTTCAGAGGTTGAAGTCTGTCATATCATGAGATTTCGTAGCAATATTTAGTGTGAGTTCTAACATTTCCATCTTTTTGGTCATTAGTTTACTTCAAACAAGGGTAAACAGATATTGCTCACTACAAAAAAACAACAAAAAAAAACAAAATATACACAACGCACGGGATGAGTTTTACCTTGGGACCACATGCTATTTGTAATAATTGCAGAAAATGTCTGTGATGTTAATCTCAGGCGAATCAACCATGTCAGTAAATTGTAAAGTAAAAACTCCCCTACAAATTACCTACTATATTTTAAGGAAGTCCGAGGTCCTGTGATAATACTAATCCAATGCAAAGAGGCATCTCTGTGATTTGGACAGAAAGGGGCAGGATCTGATGCCTGGTTACGCGTTGTTTTGTTTCCAGTGTGACGTTCTGAGTTTACCTCGTACTGGAATAGATTATGAGCATATACGCGCATGCATGCAACCATAACCCTAACCTTAACCTAATCCAATAAACTAATAAACTACGTGTCCGTTCACATTAAAAAACAAAAATAAACAAAACTGAATTATTTTTTTTTTGCAAAAATGCATTTTCCGGTAGTGTTGCGCATGCGCATATATGCTCATTGAGCTCAGTACGAGGTAAATTCAGACCATGACACATTTAGAATCTTTTTTTTTTCTGTTTGTAGCTTTCTATTTAATACTGCTGGCTAGCGCTAGCAGTAACACAGCACTAAGCTGTGGTCAAAAGCCTGCAAAGTTGTTTTAACATCAACTCACACACTGTTTCACGTTTTCAGATATCCGTAAATTTCAGCAAAATCGGCTTCGGGTATCCCGTGCGAATGCGCCACATAAAAAGCAGAGGTTGGGGGGTCATTTATTTATTAGATGTGGTTTTTAGGTAAAACTAATCCCGTGCAAATAGTGCTAATGACAACAAAATCAAACAAACCCTTTTTTTGTTTCCTGTGAGGGAAAATCTGTTCATGGACTGCAGCTCCAGGATCATCTCCACATAAAGAAGGAAGAGGAAGAACTGTGGGAAAGTCTGGAGGTAAAGCAGGAGATGGATATTACAGCTGTTCCTGTGAAGAGTGAAGAAGAAGAAGAGGAGGAGGAAGCTCAGCATTCTCTGCTACTCTGGAGACAAAGTGAGGAGAACATCAAAGGAGAACCTGCAACCTGCAGCTCAGCTAAAATCATGAAAGTAAAACCAAATGTAGACATCAGTGAAGGTCCAGAAGCAACAAACACTTGTACACAACCAGACACTGATGGAGAGGAAACAGACTGCTCTGACACTGAAGACAGTGAGGATTGGAGGGAACCTTTGTCCCAGTCTGAAGCTCAGAGTGAACACATGGACATGAGCTGTGAGAGCTTTCAGACATCTGAGGTTAGGACTGAGAAGAACACCAAAGAAAAATCACATAACACAGAGAAACACTTTGTTTGTGATGTGTGTGGGAAACCATTTAGCAGCAGATCTAATCTGAAGGTCCACACAAGAATTCACACAGGAGAGAAACCCTTTGGTTGTGACTTATGTGGGAAACGATTTGGCGACACAACAAGTCTTAAGGTCCACACAAGAATTCACACAGGAGAGAAACCCTTTGGTTGTGACGTGTGTGGTCAAAAGTTTAATCAAAAGGCGAGTCTTTCTGCACACATGAGAATTCACACAGGAGAGAAACCCTTTGCTTGTGTCGTCTGTGGGAAACGATTTAGCAGCAGATCTCGTCTAAAGAGCCACATGATAATTCACACAGGAGAGAAATCCCATGGCTGTGATGTTTGTCAGAAACATTTTTCTCAAAGGAAGCATTTGAAGGATCACGTGAGAATCCACACAGGAGAGAAACCCTATGGTTGTGATGTTTGTCAGAAGCGGTTTTCTCAAAAGAAGCATTTGAAGCTTCACATGTTTATCCACTCAGGAGAGAAACCCTATGAATGTGATGTTTGTCAGAAAAGATTTACGACCAAGCAGTTAGTGATTAATCACATGAGAATCCACACAGGAGAGAAACCCTTTGGTTGTGGTGTTTGTGGTCAAAGTTTTACTTGTAAGAGAAGTCTTTCCATACACATGAGTGGCCACACAGGAGTGAAAGCTTTTAAATGTGATGTTTGTGAAAAAGGATATAATGCCAATTTTGAACTGAAGCAACACATGAGAATCCACACTGGAGAGAAACCTTATGTTTGTGATGTTTGTCAGAAAAGATTTATTAAAAAGACTCACTTTAATCGACACATTAGAATACACACTAGAGCAGGGGTCACCAAACGGCAGACCCTGGTCCGGGTTCATACTGCAGGAGGTGCCATGCAGAGTGAAAACTTAACGTAGTGCATCTATGTTTAGCCTGTTCAAGGAAACATTCAAGCCAATCACATGCAAGTTCTCTGTCCTACGTGACATGGCTAAACCAATCAGGTTTTTATATTACGACTCAAAGCAGAGACAGTAGAGTTTCACACAAGAAAGTGGAAAAAGAAAAGAAAGTTTGCATTATGAAGGAAAAGTAAAAGAAACAGACGACGGAGCTGAAGGAAGGGAGAGACTCAGACGATGGCGTCCTGAATACCCCTGCACTAGAGAAAAACCATTTGGATGTAATATTTGTAGTATAAGAAACGTGATTATCCACACTGGAGTGTAACCTTTACAATGTGATGTTTGATGTGTGTTAAAGTGTAGAAATGTTACAAAATGTAGAAATTATTTTTTATTAAATACACCCATCCATCCATCTTCTCCCGCTTAGCCGTTTCCGGGTCGCAGGGGCAGCATCCTCAGTAGGGAGGCCCAGACTTCCCTCTCCCCGGCCACTTCCTCCAGCTCTTCCGGGGGGCCCCCGAGACGTTCCCAGGCCAGCCGAGAGACATAGTCTCTCCAGCGTGTCCTGGGTCTTCCCCGGGGCCTCCTTCCGGAAGGACGTGCCCTGAACGCCTCACTAGGGAGGCGTTCAGGGGGCATCCTAATTAGGTGCCCGAGCCACCTCATCTGGCTCTTCTCGATGCGGAGGAGCAGCGACTCTACTTTGAGCCCCTCCCGAATGACTGAGCTTCTCACCCTATCTCTAAGGGAGAGCCCAGCCACCCTACGGAGGAAACTCATTTCGGCCACTTGTACCCGTGATCTTGTTCTTTCGGTCATGACCCAAAGTTCATGACCATAAGTGAGGGTTGGAACGTAGACTGACCTGTAAATAGAGAGCTTCGCTTTTTGGCTCAGCTCCCTTTTTACAATGACGGACCGGTGCAGACTCCGCATCACTGCAGACGCCGCACCAATCCGCCTGTCGATCTCTCGCTCCATCCTTCCCTCGCTCGTGAACAAGACCCCGAGGTACTTGAACTCCTCCACCTGGGGTAGAACCTCATCTCCAACCCGGAGAAGGCACTCCACCTTTTTCCGGTCGAGAACCAAAAATAATGTGGATAATTATATGGGACAAGGATGGCACATATAAATACACCCTAAAGGATCAAAATAAAGAAACAAATTAAAAAACCGTTGTTTCAGAAACATGAATCTCCTGATGCGATTATTAATTTTTTAAGCTAAAGCAGCTTCCTTCTTTTAACTCCACTTTTTTTAGACGTAAATATTAAAAATTCTGAGTCTATTTTAGTCTTTTTAAAATATGTTTTTTGAAGAATCAAACTAAAGAAAAGCAAATGTTAGTGTGTATAAAACAGTCAATTGTGATGAACTGGGTTGTTTTGGTTCTAAATGGCTTAAAATTGTTTCAGTGTTGGGGAATGCACACACTAAGCTGTGATATGGATTATTCTCTGACAATGTAAATCACAGACTGAGCTGTAATGTATCTGTGCTTGTCGGTGTGTGGATGTGGCTGAAATGGAGAGATTTCTGTCTGTAATCTAATATTCTCATTGCTCTACAAACATTGTTGATTATTTTTAATGTTTTTTAATAAACCTGCCTTTTTTTCCAAGTATGGACCTGTGTGTCATGTGAACGTTAATGGAGGACTTCAAAGCAGTAAATGTGTTTTTTTGATGGTTCCTTTAAAACCAGTTTGGATCAGTCCACTATGATCCCACCACTCTTTGGGTTGAGGAAACTAAATGACGATGATTGCACTTTTCACTCACAGATCTTTTTCCTGCCTCGTGTTGTTTCCACTCATTACTGCAGTAGAATTCTATGCCAGCACAGTCGCATCTACAACTGTAAACGTAGGACAACAACAATAGATGGCTGGTGATGTCGGGGTGACGGTGTCATTTGATACAAATGTGCTTCGAGGGCTCTTTGGTAGGCTTGTTATGAGAACACGGCTGTATGTAGAGTAGGAAGTTGCAGCTTTTAATTATTATTATATTATCAATAGTCATTATATCTCTGTTTGCTGCTGTTCCCTGACTGCTGAAAACCTCCGTGGGTTTTGAGTTGCCGATATTAGATGGTGGACGAGTTCCTGCATTAAAAGATTTTCTTCAAAAACGAAATCTAACGGTGACAAGACGTGAAGGAAAGACGAACACGTTGCAGCAGCTACATAGACCTCCTAAAACACTGCTTGCTGATTTCTGTGTAGTAATAACATGCCTGTGTTACTCTACCAGTGTAATTTAATGCTGATGGATCAAAAGAGCTGCATCATCATAGTGAGCGCATATTTAAAACTGAAATTTTCTTGGAATTTGTAAATATTAAATCTGAGCAGCTACATACAGCTACATACATGCTAAATGGCAGGATAGTATAATAAACCAGCTGTGACAGTGTTGGAACCCAGTAAGGTTACATATAGCAGATTAAGTAAAGGTGGCAAAAGTACTAGTCTTTAGTACTCAAGTAAAAGTTTAGATACTTGAATAAAAAATTACTCTGGTAAAAGAAAAAGTATCAAAGTAACTCTCTTTCTTGAATAAAATTTAAAAAATACATGCTACTAAATGTACTAAAGTAAAATGTAAAACAAATCTCCCTTCAATAGTAGACAGCGTTTTTAAACCAGCAAATTCCATTTTTATTTTTAAAATGATTTATCGTGGTCCGATGCAGTGGGTGGTGTGTGTTCTCCAGTGTCGGACACCTGAGAGTCCAGCTCTGTGTCCACCACGTATCAGCCCTTCTTAAGTAACAAAGTACAAATACTTCCTTAGTCTAATTTTTTCCTGGTATTTAAACTTCACTTGAGTATTTATTTTTTTGGCAACTTTTTACTTTACTTTTTACTTTTTTACTTTTTTAAAAAAACAAATATGTGTACTTTCTACTCCTCCGTACATTTAAAAAAAAAACTGGTACAGTGCCCGTCGAAGTATGCGTTCATGTGAGAGCATAGGGGTATATTTGCGGGTGAAAAATGTGGGTGCAATTTTCCTGGTTTAATTATATGGGACATGTGCATGATAAATGTGTTTGTTGGTTGTTTTTTTTTTTACTCACTTTTTATGTTTTTTTGTTTAGTGTATTTTTCTGTATTGTATGTTTTTTGGAGTCATTATGTGTATTTTTGTATCTTTCTGTTGTGTTTTTGTGCATTTTTTGATTCTGGAGTCATTTTGTGTAATTTTTGTGTAAATATTTAGTTTTGTGTATTTTTTGTGCAAATATTTAGTTTTGTGTATTTTTTGTGTAGATATTTAGTTTTGTGTATTTTTTTTATAAATGTTTAGTTTTGTGTATTTTGAGCCATTTTCATATTTTTGTTGTATTTTTCTGTAATGTATGTTTTTTGCAGTCATCATTATGTATATTTTTTTATCTTTCAGTTGTGTTTTTGTGCATTTTTTTGTATAATTGTTTTTGATTAACCCCTTAACCCCAAACTGCTCCCCCGGCGCCGCAAAATGGCTGCCCACTGCTCCTCAGGGATGGGTTAAATGCAGAGGATGAATTCCATTAATGTCATAACATTACATGGCCAATTAAAGGCGAAAGCCCCGATTTAATCTTTAATCTTTAATACCTGTGTGTTCCTGTGAAATGTTTGAGATGCCAATAACCAAACTCCATAGCCATTGTAGCGCCAATCAGAAAAGTAACAAAATGTAAAGCTCCAAACTACATGAGTGAATGAGTAAATTAAAGTATTATCTACAATTCGGCTGTGTTTTTAAAAAAAACAAAAATCATTGTTTACCTTCGAACTGAGTGGTCAGAGCTTAGCTTCCATGTGCGGCACCACAGAGAATCTGCAGTTTTCCAGATGGAGTATTGAACTGGTTGAGTTCAATACCGACTCTAGTGAAACAGCGCCTTAGTCAACAATTACACGGACAGTTATATGTTTTAAACAATGGGAAACCTGTCACCAAAAGACTCACCAGTGGCTGATGGTTTTAAACGATCTAGAGCCCGTGTTTTAGACGCTAACGATAGCATGGCTCAGGAGGAAGTGAAGTCTGGTACATAGACTGGAGAGGGAGGACGAATTGGACTCCATGACCCGTGACTTAAAGGAAGTTTGGGATCACGGGGATAATTTTAAGTAACCATGAAATATTAACTTAAATAACTTTTAGTAGTACAAAAACGTCTTTAATAATGACTTTTTTTTAAAACCCAAACAAACTGCGACACAGTGACGTCATGAACCGGAAGTTGCACGCTCAATACCGCGCTCATTACAGAGAGGGCCGTAATCTTGAAATGAACGTTTTGAACGTTCCGCAGCACCAAATTACTCCAAAATAACGGATGCACACACTTGGGGTATTTGGAACCTGTTGACTAAGTTTCCGGTCGAACTCATACCACGTCGGGGAGATATTTGCTCCACACACACACACACACACACACACACACACAGACCTTTTTTGATTTTATAGATAGATGAGGTCATGATGTAAGAAGATGCCAAATTTTGGTTGTTTGATTTTTTTTCTGTTAGGCAGGTCTCTTAGGTTTAAGGTTTTATGAAAAGTTATATTTTGTTGATATTTTGATAAGCGCATTGAGATGAATTTGTTGTAATTTTGTCATTGTCATCTATCACAGGGGTTCTCAACTGGTCTCACCCTGGGACCCAAATTTTGCCACAGTCCTTAAATCGTGACCCACTTTTTTTTTTTTTTTGAGAATTCAACCAACCAAATTTAGTTTTTCAAAAATAGCTGTTGAAAGCACACATAATCTTTTTAAAAACATAAATTTATGTATTTTCCTGTGCAACATGCATTTCACACCATGGCTGTCGAAAGAAAAGTTTCTTTCAAAATAAAAGACAAGTCCATCATGAGATATTAAAGGTATTGTAGACGATGTTTAGCTTCCAGGTGGATCATCAAGACTATTGGTCCTCCTAATTGTCAATCATGTTTACGAAAGGCCGTCGTACGTGCTCGTGCTCGTAACCCGGTGAGCACTGGGTCCTTTGAAAATGGATTTTCACTTACCGGTGGCGAGTCTGACATAGTGGGAAAAGTGCAAATCTTCCTTTGTAAGGTAAGCTTTTATGACCGATGTCCACACCAAACAGAGCTGTGCACGAGGAAAACGGGGCTCGTGCACACTCTCCCGCACACGTAGGCATGTTGCGAATGCACGTTTTTTTTCAAAATGTGGAGAGGGCGTTTCTTTTTTAAACATTGTCCACAATTCCTTTAAGTAAGCTATTTATCTATTTTTGACCAGCTGCCCACGACCCACCTAGTACAGGTCCACGACCCACTTTTGGGTCCCGACCCACCAGTTGAGAATCGCTGATCTATAAGGCCCTATTAGTTCCACGGTAACGGAATCACGGAATCGACCGATTAAAACTGAAAATCTTTCAGCACCGAAGGAGCACAGAGGAGAGAGTGGTGTGCTTCTCACCACTGAGAACATCAGTGAATGAGCTTAATGGGCCAAGCACTTCTTTTACAGTCTCTAAATATGTTAAGTCTGTATCTTTTGGCATGAGGTGACACTTTTTTTCTTCTTCTGCTAGAACAGCACATACAGCTTGTTGCTGATCCAAGAATTGCTCCACCATTTGAAAAGATGATCCCCGGCGTGTGTGTGTGTGTGCGTGTACTTTCTGTTTTTTTGTGCTGCCGTCTTGGCCAGGTCACTCTTTAATAAGAGGTTTTAAATGTCAATTAGTTTTTTTTTTTTTCAAACTTGGTTAAATAAAGGATATTAATTGATTGGTTGATAAATTGATTATTGTAAAGGAGGGGCTGTAACCTTTCCTATTCTATTGATGGGAGTGTCTGCTGTAAATTTTCACTCCACCTCCTTCCAAAATCAAAGTGTCAGTACTCATAAAATATGTGATTATTCCTAACATTTCTTGAATAAAAATTCAAATGTTTAAGGGCATAGCAACATACTTATTACAGGCTAATAAATGCAGACATCCTGCTTAATACGGTTGAAGAAGTTTACTATTGGTAGAATATTTTTTCTACACTGCAGACATGCGCTGACAAGCTCAGTGTTCTCTGCTACACTGGAGACAAAGTGAGGAGAACATCAAAGGAGAACCTGCAGCTCAGCTAAACTCATGAAAGTAAAACCAAATTGGAGGGAACATTTGTGCCAGTCTGAAGGTCAGAGTGAACACATGGACATGAACTGTGAGAGCTTTCAAACATCTGCAGAACATCACACAACGCACAGAAACCCTTCGGTTGTGATGTGTGTGTGAAAGTCTGAAGGTTCACATGAGAATCCACACAGGAGAGAAACCCTATGGTTGTGATGTTTGTGGTAAAGGATTTCATCGCAAGCCTGACTTGAATCCACATATGAGAATTCACACGAGAACAGGGGTCACCAAATGACAGACCCCGAACCGGGTTCAGACCCGCAGGGGACCCAGACCTACAGACTAAACAGGACTTATGAATGAAAACCAGGGTTCTCGCCAGTGCTGTTGAGCGTAGGGGCCCCTACGGTGTGATATTGATTTGTTGTTTTTTAATCAGTACCTTCGTAATTATTGTTACACACTTGAACACAGAGGGACTTCCAGGCGTGCATGGGTTGTTTTAACTCTTTTTGATCTGAATAATCCAGAAACACATTAATCAGCCTCATCGTCTATTTCAGTTGTTCTCAACCTTTTTGGCTCAAGCTCCCCTTTCTCTTATTTTTGAATCATATCCTTTAGTAGAAGATGTTGTTCAGGCAATTTTAATGAGACTTATGGCTCCTTTCTCTCCTTAGTTAATAGTCCATCATCTTTTAAAAAACGAATGTACTGTATATTTGACAGTTTTGTGTGACAGGATATTAATGGGTTATACCAACCAACTTGGAACAATTTAATTCCTTTGTACATCTAAATGTATATAATATTTGTGTATATTTTCACTGGTTTTACTTTATCTTTGTTTGCCTGTTTGTCTGATACAGTTTTTTGTTTTGCTATTATTATTATTTTTGTGTATATGTATGCGTTTATATACCGAATATGTATACAGTTAATTTATAAAACAAAAGTTAAAAACTAAAGACCAGTGGGGGGCAGTAATATGGCTGGTAGCGTCCACTGCCGGAAATATAGACGAAGAAGAAGGAGAAGAAGAAGCAGAAGAAGAATGAGGAGGAGGAGGAGGAGGAGAAGAAGGTGAGAAGCTGTTTTCTGTCTTTAAAGCTGATTGTTGTCGGTCAAACCTCCTTTAGGAGAACATCTGCACTGTTTTTATCTTTCTAACACTGACTGTTCCACTCAGCCCAGCCTCAGGGTAACACGGTCACCAGTTGAACCGTAACACCAGTTCAGCACCACAGATGCCTCGGTACTGTGTAGCAGCTCACTGTACGAGGACTTCCAATGACGGAGTTTCCTTCTATAGATCTATAGATATTTGCACATCTGTTCATAAAGATCTATACTAGATATTAGAGCTCTGGCGATTCAGGATATTTGGGGCCGATACCGGTATTGGGGGCTTAAAAACTAATAAATCGGGTGATGCAAAAACCGGAAACATACAAGTAAATACGACTCCTTACTACATACACAGACATTGTTCTTGTTGTTAGAGCTACTATCTTTACCAGATGAAAAATATATTTTAATGGTTATGGTTATGATTTATTTGGCTTTATTTACAGGCGATTAGTTCCTACTGCACTGATAGGAAACACTTGGAAACCAGTACTGTTCATATAGATCTATGCTACATATGTTACTGTTCATATAGCTCTATGGTACTGTTCATATAGATCTATGGTACTGTTCCTATAGATCTATGCTACATATGTTACTTTTCATATAGATCTATGGTACTGTTCATATAGATCTATGCTACATGCACTCCTGTTCATATAGATCTATGCTAAATTACATGTGTTGGTGATTGCAGTTGCCTGTCCCTGATCTATCCTGACATGTCTACAGTGAGCTTTTGATTCCATGTTTACCTTTTGTTTAAATCTTCTTCTCTGTGAATAATTGCAGCTGATAAAGGAGATCATGACTGAGCAAAGCCAGGAGGCAAAGCAGACTGACAGAGAACCTGAGGAGGTAACATCACAGATCTATGACCATGTTTACTGCAGACTTCTCTAACCTACATATTTCTACAGCTGCTCACGCTAATCAATAACTGAATAATTATATTTACTGTTTTTCAGAAACTGGAAATAAAAGCTTTGTTCCAGAACAAGAGGATTCCAGCCAACGTCCTGTGTGGTAATCAAGTTGACTTTTATTTTGAAATTCATCTGAAAAGACTTGAATCTTTGCTCTTCATCTGTTCATATTGTGCTGTGGGCCAACAGTGATGAACACATGAGAACTTCCACAGCTCCTCAACTTAACATCTACACTTTAATTAATACGTCTCTACAAACATTGTCAACATGTTCTGATTTTCTGTAACATCTACTGTTGTATCTCCCTGCCTGCGTCATTGCACAAATGGAGGCCAAGGCTCCTCTCATGAGGCTTGCGTCAATGCAGGAATAAAATCTCCAGCAAAAACAAGCACCAGGTCTGCTCGAGCTGTCTGGGACTAGAATATGACCGGCTCGCTGTCGACTAGGGATGGGCGATATGGGCTAAAAAAAATTATCCCGATAATTTCTGGTATTTATCACAATAATGATAAACATCACGATAAATAAAAAACTATAAACAAATAAAACAATTCCCAACTAAGTGTAAACAGGTTCCTTACAAACACAAAAGAAATTGAATACATCATCACTAGAATCTGCTTCAGTAATAGCATTTACTGTACACATTAAAAAGTTTGTGCATATTGGTTATTCCGTTAGTGTTATTGTATATAATTAATTTCCTCATTAATAATGAAATTATTTTCTTAAAAAAAAAAAGAAGAACATGAAAAGCAAACATTAGTGTTTTTACTGTTTAATATAAACCATTGCTGATGAATCTAGTTTAGTTTATATCTAATGAATTACATAAAGTTATGGTTTAATCTGACCATAAACAAATCGGTGGCTCTCTGTGATTTAATGACAGTAAGCTGTGTAGTTTTTACTTGGTCTATTCCTTTAATGCAATAGTTAGCATTAGCTCTTAGCATAATTAGCTTTAGTTGAGTTTCCAGTTCATAATCGTTGCTCCGGGTTCATCTCTGTGTGTGGATCTGACGGAGAAACTTGGATTGGTTCACTTTGTTGAATAGTTGTCTGGTCTTAACCAAGTAGCGGTCTATGATGTATCGCAGATTCAGGTTGACTGTGACGAGCAACGCCGTCTGTGTGTGTGTGTGTGTGTGTGTGTGTGTGTGTGTGTGTGTGTGTGTGTGTGTGTGTGTGTGTGTGTGTGTGTGTGTGTGTGTGTGTGTGTGTGTGTGTGTGTGTGTGTGTGTGTGTGTGTGTGTGTGTGTGTGTGTGTGTGTGTGTGTGTGAGTTGGCTGAGGGGCGGGAGCCGCGGTGGTGCACACCGTGGAGGAGGTTCCACTGCGAAGCTGCTGTGAACAGCGCTTCGTTCCAGAGAATAATAAGTTGTTGACAACAAACTTGTGGGCAATTTTTAGGGGCATTCTTGGCTAAATTGGGGGACAAGTGGCCCTTGCTAATTTCCGACATGGGCATTTATGGTTTATATTGTGGGATGACATACTGTATTCTTACCGGTGAGAATGTTTTTGACGATATATCGTGAACGATGATGTATCGCACATTCTTACTGTAGACTCCCCGGCTCATGTCGGCACAGTTCGTGTCCAACACGAAGAGCCTTCACAGGAGGCTGGCGCATCAGACGTGTCTGTCTGGGCAGGACCCCTTTCTTCCTCCTGAGGTTGAGCTCAACCCAGCCAGGTTGAGCTGGGGCTCCCAGCTCAACCTGGCTGCTATCTCCTCAGACCTCCTCATATCAGGAGAGGATGAGGAAGATAACACGTTCATCACTCCGGCCCGGGCTGCACAGCCTTTGACGTTCGTTGCGTCATCCACCGGCCCCAACTGTCTCAACGCGGTTCGTCCGGCTGGCTCGGCAAACCCCGGCCTCAGTCGCAGCTTCGCAGAGACAGCCCGCTTAAGCGCACCAAGGCTAAAAAAGAGTAAAAGGGAATGGCCTGACCACTCTCCTCTCCTCCGATGAAGCAGTTGGCTGTTCCCCGTCCCCAAGCTACACCTGTTCGGTTTTCAGACGTGCACTCGGGCGCCCTCCACACCCCAGTCTCCCCGCTGCCACGGCACGGTCCAGTGGCGGCCGGGAGGGACAGACATGTTCTAGGGAGGTTCGGCTGTTGCCCCCCCCCTAGTCCACAAGCGCGCACATACACACGTTTTATTAGGAATAATAAAATGTGTGTAAACAATTGGTCCGTGGCTCCAAGCATTGACTCCCAACATGATCGTCAGCACAAAAAGTAGTGCAGTTTGGGCATCCAGTAGTGCAGTTTGCATTAACATAGAAGGCAATGAAGTATAATATATATTCTATATTAAGCCGCAGTGTTTGTTTTAGCTGTGAGATAGTTGGCGAGGGAGGAGCTCACATTCTAGGAGGCGTGTTAGGTGACGTCACCTACCAACGTGGGCAAAATCCAACTGTCCCGTTTGGAGCTGACGTTGTTTTTACAAAATGTTGTATCGCAAGGGAGGGAGGAAACAGAACTTTTTCAACTTTGGCCCTCTGAGGCTAAAAGGATGTATATCACTGTATCAAAACCATTATAAAGTGATAATGGACTTTAGCTTTTTTTTGGAAGCATGTTTTGTTTTATTTGAAGGCTTAATATAAATGAAATGAAAACGTGCTTTTTATGAAAATCAAAGACCACTGGAATATTTAAAAAAATGTCACTATTCAATAAACATTTACTTTCGTTAAAAAAATATATCTAAAAATGAATTATAAGCTGTTAATGCACAATTTAAAAAATAGTGAAAAACTTAACAACCGATACAATTCAGTATTTGGCCAAGCGTTTATATTTTATTCAGCTTCATTCTCAAATTTTCATTTCCGTGCATCCCTATTTATTTATTTATTTGACAGGGCAATGCAGACAGACATAGTTACAACTGATGTGATGCATGCAGAGTGTATAGCAGCTATAGGGAATGGTAATTCTCAACTCCTGTCCCTGGTTGAGGTTCATGCGGATTCCGTGCGTCTGATTTCCACGCAACACATTGATGCATCAAGCATAAAACAGCCTTTAACTGGCTGCTGCTTGAAGCTGTACCTCGTTTGCCGGTATGATACCCTCACAGATTCAGGGAGAATTGGCCCATGTTCTACAGGAGGAGATCCTCACTCTGTTGCACAGAGGAGCGATCTTGGGGTACGTTCTCTCTGCTTGGCCCGTCCCGCCGTCTCAGTACGGTTAGTTTGGCTGGTTCAAGCCTTTCTTCAAAAAAAAAAAAAAAAAAAAAACAAATACATGTAGCCTGTTGTTATGCTTTGCTGTTATTTAAAAAAAAAATTGTTACGTCTTCTTTTAAAATGATATAAAAAAAATGACCTGTTATTTCAGCCACTGCTTGTTGCAGAAAAACTTAATATTGTCACTAAAACCTGAAAACATTTTGCAACGGAGCGTGTCTGTCTCCTTCCTCCTTTTATAGGAGGTGGGACTGTCCCTGGTGGACGGACACTCACTTTTCACAAGCCAATCAGGATTGGCAGATTGAAAATGCTTCTGAGGGCTGCAGATAAGAGGTGAGAGCTATGCTCCCCACCCACCCACCATGGATCTGTGTGTATGTGGTGCATTTGCTCCATGGGTTAGGGCCAGACCAGACTGGAAGTGAAGTAAAATGGCCATGTAGGAGGCCTGTCTGGTGTGACCCCGGCCCATCCATACAGCAGACCACAGGAGAGGGTAGGAGGGTAGATTGCACCGACTAGCACGGGCACTGCAGACCCCAGGGACATGCTGAGCAGCACAACAGGAAACCAACCCCGCGGCACACCTTGGACCATACCGGCCCCACGGAGCATGGCGGCATCCCCAAATTCTAACCACAGTGGGGCATCAGCCACACCCCCCAGCGGTCCAGGGCGCGACCCATGCCGCAGGCCAGCCCCGCAGCAACTGGGAGTGACTCCGTTACAGAAACTCCAGTGCCTGCACAGGCCTGCATGGCCCCACAATACAACACTGTCCACAGGTGGCCCAGGCCCCCCGACAAGCACTGACGCCATCAACTGCCTGAGCAGGACCACAGACCGACAAGCAGGCGTACCTAAGCCACAAAAACCGTGCACCAATGTTGCAAGCACAGTTCCCCCCACGGAGGCTACCTCCAATCACCCACGCCCCAATACGAGACAACCCCCGACACCAGGACAGCCCAGAGGACAGCAGGCCCGATGCCATCGTGCCAGCTACATCCTCGACTAACAGAAGTCTCACATCTGTCAGTCTACCCCTGGTCAGCTCTGGCTACAATTGTAGCTTGCCATCACTGTGTGGGGATTGAAAGAATATTGCACATCAATGTAAAGAAATTTGAGTGTCCAAAAAAGTACTGTATCAAATCCAATGCATCATTATTTATTATTTTTCATGCAGGCTCTGACTTCAGCTTCAGGCCAGGTCTTATTCACTGCCTGCAAACAATCCATTGAGAGGCCCGGATGATCACCTCCATGGCCAAGGTGCAGACCAGTGGGGAAATAGTGCATCTGGCAATGATTCTTACTTCCAAGTGTTGCCATGCTGTGTTGCACTCAGTTGTTTGTCAGGCAGAGCTGGAAGCCCTGTAAGTAGGCCTTTACAGGGTTTGTGAGTGCTGCTGTCACCTTGAAGTAGTCAAAGGCTGTCCACAGAAGGCTGTGAGGGACTGAGCCAAAGGCATTGGCGAGATCCAGAAAAACCATGTGAAGGTCTGTTCCCTCCTTCTTGGCAACCTGGATCTGTTGCCAGACAATACTTACATGTTCCACACAACCGGAGAAGCCTACGATGCCTCAGCTACCACGCTGAGGAAGATTTTTCCCTTGACATTTAGGAAGCTGATCTGGGGATAAGGACCCCTCCACCTCTACTTCAGGACATTGGTGTCTTCTTCTTTTGCCACACAACTCTCATCAGCTTCCAGAGGAATCACAAGACATCAGGTGCGTGTTTGTAGAGCCTATATGGAACTCCGTCGGAATCTGGAGCTGAGATGCTCCCTTGCTCTACGTACAATTTTGTCTATTTTGCTCTTTCTGGGTGGGCTGATTTTTAGTTCGAACTCTGGTAGATCAACTGGTGGCATGTCAGGTGGGAGCGTAAGTACTTTGTCCTGTCGGCCATCTGTAACGGACTTTTTCAGGTGTTCCTCTAGGTTGACTTTTGACACTGAGGGTGTACTCACACTGACAACCGGGGCCGTTCCTAACCAGCTCTGTGCATGTGTGAAACCATGGGGGGCCATTGTCTGGCCTGCGTAGGTGTGAACTGCACCTTAGGGGGGGATAACGGCACGGTGGGCCGCGCATGCACACACACCTTGACCCGCGTGCAAAATGTGGTGACGTTGGTACCGCGCGATGCTGTACGGCACATAAACATCCGCAGTGTCAGAAGTCCTCGTTAGCCGATGAAAAGGTCAGCGTGGGCGTTACCTGAAGATATACATGAACGACACCACAGAGAACTCATGGAGGCAGAGGACAACATGACCGGCTTCTCTTTGATCAGCCGACAGCGGGACAGTAACTGAGTGTAGTAGCCCACCATCAGGTCCGGGTATTTCCGAGGGTATAAATATACATATAAACACATATTAGTGGTATATTAACCCATACAAACCAAAAAGATGGAAATGGGACATTTTACTGCTGCTAATGTATAAATAATATGTATGTATATATACAAAGCGGCATCTTTAATGTTTTCGTTACGTGTGAGTAAAATTACCGATAGAGCAAATATGAGCAGAGTTACGGTCATTTAAATTAACATGATGCGTTCAGGGGCCCTGGGAAACCCTGTCCGTTTGTATAATCTAGCCGTGGAAAGAGCACGTGTATGGGTAAATCTTGACTTATAATTACCCTACGCAACAGAAGATATGAAATTAACAGCATGTACTGTCAACAACAAACCCAGAGTCGCTTAATGGTGATGTAATGCCATACGTGTGTCATAAATTAACGTGATGACGTGTTTCTCTGTGGTAACCGAGTTGAGCTGATGATCGGTCTACCGTGCCAGAAAAGGGACAGGGAGGGGGGGGATTCCTGCTGTGAGCTTGGAATGGCCCCGGTTGCCAGTGTGAGCACACCCTGAGAGACTACTGTAACCTTTGATCATCCTGCTGTAGCTGTTGGATCCCCAGGTATGCTGATCATCAATCTCGTAGTCTGTTCTGTTTCTGTTTTCATAACTGAGTTGTCTGCAGATGAGCCATCTTACGCCCCTGCTCTGGCTGGCTCAGGGGATATCTTCTTAGATTTTTCATAGCCATGTGTGGGTAGGACCCATACACCATTTGTACTAGATCTCCAGAGTTCAGCAGTGAATTCCAGCATCCCAGCATCACCCCCATGATGCCATCAACTCAATTTGACAGCCCATTTGATAGCCAGTTACTGGCCTTTTTAGCCACCTTGGAGAGGTCTTTGACTGCCACCTGGTGGTCCTTCCCTCGCAGCCATAATCTCTCCGAGTAGCCTTGGTGTTGAGGTGACTACAAACCCTCTGGAGCCTACTTCCACCGGAGTAACCTTCGCTTTCCTGTCTTGTTGCTGTGCATCACCTAGCAGTGTATTGAAGCTTCTCGTGCTTGTAGGTCTTCTCAACTGCACTAATCTAGGAACAGTGAGCTTCTGGCCCAAGTCTGCTAGCATTTTCTAGTCTTGTGTATTGTCTAGCCCCCTATTGTCTGGGCTTAACTCATTCAGTGCCAGCCATTTTCAGATTTTCTACCCCTCTCAATGCCAGCCATTTTTGAGCATTTTGTCTGATTTTTAAAGACCCATAGAATATTTTCTACTATGACTATCTGAAATCTGACACCAGATTCTGAAAGATTGAAGCCTCTCCTTTCATAAAAAAGTAATTTGTTTCTGGCTTGTTTCGTTCTCCCGTAATCAGCCATTGAATAGAGCAAGTTTTACACAAATCTTCAGTTTCAGAGCAAAAAGCTGAGAAAACAGCCTTTTTCTAAAAAACCCTGTTAGTGACTTTAAAGCTATTTTTATTTTTTTTTTATTTTTTTATTTTTTTGATTTAGTGACAACTCTAACATCTGAACATTGTTTCCTTATATAAAACAAAAAACAAAACACTGAGAACAGGCTTTTGATGGCAAACTTATTATTTTGCTATCTGGGTCAGAGTTGAATGGATTTCTTACTGTACTTTTGGCATCCGTCCAAGTTTCTCTCCCGTCAGTCTGCACACACGCAACTTCCTCTTCCTCCTGGACATGCAGAGTGTCACTGCGTTCCCCGTCTTTTTTATCTCATCATCGCCACACTATCCATGAGTTTCACACATGCTCTGGTCGAATGTGCGCTGCTGGGAACGTCAACTCTCGTACATAGCACCAATTTCTGTCTAGTATACGCCTTTCCTCCTCTCCTCCTCTCCCTCTGAGCTCTGCTGAGCATGGATGATATCTCATCCAAAGGTGCGCTGCTACCTACTACATGTCACCTATTATTTTGCTATTTGGCTCACAGGCAGAAAATTAGAATATTGTGGAGATGTTCAATATTAAAGACACCTGGTGCACCTGCAAAGGCCTTTAAATGGCCTCTCAGTCGAGTTTTGTAGGCTACACAATCATGGGGAAGACTGCTGACCTGACAGTTGTCCAAAAGACGACCATTGACATCTTGCACAAGGAGGGCAATACACAAAAGGTCATGGCTAAAGAGGCTGGCTGTTTATAGATCTCTGTGTCCAAGCACATTAATAGAGGCGAAGGGAAGGAAAAGGCAGAAAAAAGTGCACAAGCAATAGGGATAACCACGCCCTGGAGGGGAATGTGAAACAAAACCCTTTAAAAAATGTGATGGAGATTCACAAAGAGTGGACTGCAGCTGGAGTCAGTGCTTCAAGAACCACCACACACAGACGTATGCAAGACGTGTGTTTAAGCTGTCGCATTACTTGTGTCAAGCCACTCTTGAACAAGAGACAGCGTCAGAAGCGTCTTGCCTGGGCTAAAGACAAAAAGGACTGGACTGCTGCTGAGTGATGAAAGTAAATTTTGCATGTCCTTTTGAAATCTAGGTCCCAGAGTCTGAGAAAAAGAGGAGAGGAACAGAATCCACTTTGCTTGAGTTTGAGTGTAAAGTTTCCACAGTCAGTGATGTTTTGGGATGTCATGTCATGTGCTAGTGTTGGTCCACTGTGTTTCCTTAGATCCAAGGTCAACAAAGCCATCTATTCGGACGTTTTAGAGCAGCTTTTTGCTGTTGATCAACTTTATGGAGATGCAGATTTCATTTTCCAACAGAACTTGGCACCTGCACACAGTGCCAAAGCTACCAGTACCTGGTTTAAGGACCATGGTATCCCTGTTCTTGATTGGCCATCAAACTCGCCTGACTTTAACACCATAGAAAATCTGTGAGGTATTGTGAAGAGGAAGATGTGAGACACCAGACCCAACAATGCAGAAGAGCTGAAGGCCACTATCAGAGCAACCTGGGCTCTCATAACCCCTGAGCAGTGCCACAGACTGATTGACTCTATGCCACGCCGCATTGCTGCAGTAATTCAGGCAAAAGAAGCCCCAACTAAGTATTGAGTGCTGTCCATGCTCATATTTTTCATGTTCATACTCTTCAGTTGGCCAACATTTCTAGAAATCTTTTTTTTTTGTATCGGTCTTAAGTAATATTCTAATTTGATACTGAATTTTGGGTTTTCATTAGTTGTCAGTTATAATCATCAAAATTAAAAGAAATAAACATTTGAAATGTATCAGTCTGTGTGTAATGAATGAATATAATATACAAGTTT
Source organism: Gouania willdenowi (assembly GCF_900634775.1). Taxonomy (NCBI): domain Eukaryota; kingdom Metazoa; phylum Chordata; class Actinopteri; order Blenniiformes; family Gobiesocidae; genus Gouania; species Gouania willdenowi. The sequence goes on from NC_041047.1 coordinate 39,196,652, forward strand.
CACTTTTTGAACAGAATTACTGAAATAAATCAACTTTTTCATGTTATTGTAATTATATGACCTGCACTTGTACATATCAAATATTCCTATACCTACACACATCCAAAAATATATACACCATTTAATGTAATAATTAAAAATTATATCTTACGAAAATAGTTATATAAAAAAAATTATAAACTATGTTTAATTAGACCCACCCATACTTATCAACATACATACATATCTCATCTGATTAGCATACCTAAAAAGGGTTAGGAAGAAGTAAACATCAAATCCTACCCTTTTTCCAATATTTAATAGTTATGTATTATAATTGTCTTTCTGTATTAAAAATAGTATATATGTAAATATAACAGTAAGACTGTTTTCTAATATAGATGACATATATACATATATGTATGTATATATACAATATTCACACATATTTATCAGATATATACACACACATAAACACAAAATGTCAAGTTTGTATTCATATACATTCATTCACGCAGTGCTCCCCTTCCCAATATGCCTGTAAACACCCAAAACCTATATGTAAAAGTATATCTACAATCATGTATAATGCTGTTTGCAGTATAAGAGACACCCTATAGTTTCTTCACTATATTTCATACCTGTATTCGGTTACTATTTTAAGTTTGAGACATTTTTCAAACAGTCTCATGCTTGCTTGTTTATAACTTGGTGCATTAATTTAGCAGTTTCGAATTCTACCGGATCTGGGAGTTTTAGTAAGCCAGAATGAATAAATAAGTAATTCAAATAAGGCAGTATTAGTGAGCAGTATATAAGATGTAAATGGTAAATGGACTTGCTTTATCCCCACACTGAAGCAGTCTCAAAGCGCTTTACATATCAGCTCATTCACCCGATCACGCTCACATTCACACACCAATGGGACAGGACTGCCATGCAAGGCGCTAGTCGACTACTGGGAGCAACTTAGGGTTCAGTGTCTTGTCCAAGGACACTTCGACACAGTCAGATACTGGGATCGAACCCCCAACCTCTCGATCACAAGACGACCCACTACCACCTGAGCCACGGTCGCCCAGGTGATAGTAGTGCTTTGTTGTTTAAGAATTATTTTTGCTTTGCTGGGGACTGAAATACTTTTGGATAATTTAGTTTCAATATGTTTAATATGAGGTTTCCAACAGATGTTTTCATCAATTATCACACCCAGAAACTTAATTTCTTTAACTCTTTCTACTTTTACACCCTCTATCGTAACTTTTATTAAACACTATACATTAGGTTTTATCTACATTTAGCGATAGCTTATTCATGTCAAACCACTTTTAATTTGTTTAATTCTGATGTGATTTTATTGCTAAGCTGTTGTAAGTCCTCCCTTGTACCGACAATGTTTGTGTTGTCAGCAAAAAAACAAAATGAAGTATTTCAGAGATTTTACAGAGTTCATACTGTATATATAAAAGTAAATAGTTTAGGTCACAACACAGACCCCTGGGGGACACCACAAACAATGTTCAAGCATGAAGACTGAAAATCCTCTGTTGCTGTCTGTTGCTTAGATAACTTTTCATCCACTGTAGAACCACACCTGTGATACCATAATGCTCCAGTTTATTGATTAAAATTTAATGATTTATTGTGTCGAATGCTTTTTTTTAGGTCTATGAACACACCTACTGCCATTTTCTTTTTGTTTCTTGAGCTGGTGATTTCTTCTATTGATTCAATTGCCATTGAGGTGGATCTTTGTGATCAGAATCCATATTGGCTTTCAGACAGCAGTTTGTTTATCAATACATTTGCCCAATCTATGGGGAGTGGTGGCCTAGTGGTTAAGGACGCTGGGCTTGTAATCGGAGGGCTGCCGGTTCAAGCCTCACCTGGGCCGTCACTGTTGAGCAAGTCCCTTAACCCCAAACTGCTCCCCAGGTGCCGCAAAATGGCTGCCCACTGCTCCTCAGGGATGGGTTAAATGCAGAGCACGAATTCCATTAATGTACTAACATTACATGGCCAATTAAAGGCGAAAGCCCCGATTTAATCTTTAATCTTAATTTAAAAGCTTCCCTAGGATTTTGGAAAATTGTGGCAGTAGAGAATTGGGCCTGTAGTTATTGAATTGGTGTCTGTCTCCAGTTTTATAAAATGGGATGACTTTGGCAGTTTTAATTTCTTTTGGGAATTTACCAGATTGGAATGACAGATGTATGTTAGAGGATGAACAATTTCTTCAACAAAATTTTTGACTTTTGTCATATCTATACAAACACATTTAAGTGACGTCTTGCTTTTACATTTATTTACAATATCTATTATTTCTCTCTCCTCCACTGCAGTGAGAAACATTGAGTTTGGATTCCTATTAATCAATGTTTCTTTCCGCCCATCATCTGCTCCAGGATTATTGATTTTTTTCTGCCAGATTGAGTCCAATATTTACAAAATCCATGTTGAAGTAATTAACCACATCATTCATATTGTCAATGTTCTTTTCATTATTAGCAAAATGTTGAGGGTAACTGTTTTGTTTTGAGCTATATCTAATGACAATATTCAATATGTTCCAAATGCTTTTCATGTTCTTTTTATTTTTATCTAATAATTTGCTATACAATTCTTGTAATCCTCTTGTGATCCATGGGATTTATAAATACTAAGGTCTTTTAGTGTATTTCTTTATTGGACAGTTTCTATCATATAATCATTTGAAGGTATTTAAAAATGTTTCATAGGCTTTGTCAATATTGGTTTCACTTAAAACTGACCCCCAGTTGTGTTTACACAGATCTTCTTTAAATACATTTATTGTCTCTTCTATCCTCACTCTTTTAAATTGTTTAATCAGTTTCTCTCTCCTGTAGCAGCTATCATATATTACAAAAACCGCTTGATGGTCACTTATATATTTAATTAATAATCCACTTACTGTTGTATTGTCTATTAGGTTTGTAAATATATTATCTATTGATGTGGCACTGTGAGACGTTATTCTACTGGGTCTTAGGATTTTAGGATAAAGACTCAGACTGTACATTGTATCGATAAACTCTTTTGTTAGTTTGTAATTATTTGGGTTCAGTAGATCAATGTTAAAATCCCCACAGATAAGCAAGACCTTCTGACATGAAGCTGTAAATGTTTCTTCAACCCGATCCCTGAAGATGTCTAAGTTGGAACCTGGTGTTCTAAAAATGCAGCTTTCAATTACGTTCTTTTTTTTCTTTTTTTTTTTTCATATCGAGTTCAACTGTTATACATTCAAACGCATCTTTCATTGCTGTTGTCATTTTCTCGACCACTTTATATTTCAGGTCTATACCCACATATATAGCTACCCCTCCACCCGCCTTCCCCTCTCTGTTTAAGTAGCTGAACTTGTATCCATCTAGTTCAAAGTCAGCTCCCTTCTCAGTGACAACAAAATCAAACAAACCCTTTTTTGTTTCTTGTGAAGGAAAATCTGCTCATGGACTGCAGCTCCAGGATCATCTCCACATAAAGAAGGAAGAGGAAGAACTGTGGGAAAGTCTGGAGGTAAAGCAGGAGATGGATATTACAGCTGTTACTGTGAAGAGTGAAGATGAAGAGGAGGAAGTTCAGTGTTCTCTGCTACACTGGAGACAAAGTGAGGAAAACATCAAAGGAGAACCTGCAACCTGCAGCTCAGCTAAAGTCATGAAAGTAGAACCAAATGTAGACATCAGTGAAGGTCCAGAAGCAACAAACACTTGTACACAACCAGACACTGATGGAGAGGAAACAGACTGCTCTGACACTGAAGACAGTGAGGATTGGAGGGAACCTTTGTCCCAGTCTGAAGCTCAGAGTGAACACATGGACAGTGAGAGCTTTCAAACATCTGAGGTTAGAGCTGAGAAGAACACCAAAAAAAAATCACAGAAACGCTTTGGTTGTGACGTGTGTGAGAAACGATTTATTAACAGAGCTGATCTGGAGGTCCACACAAGAATCCACACAGGAGAGAAAACCTTTGGTTGTGATGTTTGTGGTAAACAATTTAGCAGAAGATCTAATCTGAAGAGCCATGCAAGAATTCACACAGGAGAGAAACCTTATGGTTGTGATGTTTGTTGTCAAAGGTTTACTTGTAAGTCAAGTCTTTCTGTGCACTCCAGAATTCACACAGGAGAGAAACCCTTTGGTTGTGCCGTGTGTGGGAAACGATTTAGCAACGGAACACATCTGAAGATCCACACAAGAATTCACACAGGAGAGAAACCCTTTGGTTGTGACGTGTGTGGTCAAAAGTTTAATCAAAAGGCAAGTCTTTCTGCACACATGAGAATTCACACAGGAGAGAAACCCTTTGCTTGTGATGTCTGTGGGAAACAATTTAGCAGCAGATCTAGTCTAAAGAGCCACACGATAATTCACACAGGAGAGAAACCGCATGGTTGTGATGTTTGTCAGAAACGATTTTCTCAAGAGAAGCATTTGAATGATCACATGAGAATCCACACGGGAGAGAAACCCTATGGTTGTGATGTTTGTCAGAAACGGTTTTATCAAAAGAAGCATTTGAAGCTTCACATGTTTATCCACTCAGGAGAGAAACCCTATGAATGTGACGTTTGTCAGAAAAGATTTACTACCAAGCAGTTAGTGATAAATCACATGAGAATCCACACAGGAGAGAAACCCTATAAATGTGATGTTTGTCAGAAAAGATTTACGACCAAGCAATTAGTGATTAATCACATGAGAATCCACACAGGAGAGAAACCCTATGGTTGTGGTGTTTGTGGTCAAAGTTTTACTTGTAAGAGAAGTCTTTCCATACACATGAGTGGCCACACAGGAGTGAAAGCTTTTAAATGTAATGTTTGTGAAAAAGGATATAATGCCAATTTTGAACTGAAGCAACACATGAGAACCCACACTGGAGAGAAACCTTATGTTTGCGATATTTGTCAGAAAAGATTTATTCAAAAGACTCACTTGAATCGACACATTAGAATACACACTAGAGCAGGGGTCACCAAACGGCAGACCCTGGTCCGGACCTGCAGGGGGTGCCATGCAGAGTGAAAACTTAATGTAGCGCTTCTATGTTTAGCCTGTGCAAGGAAACACTCAAGCCAATCACATGCAAGTTATCCATCCCACGTGACATGGCTAAACCAATCATGTTTTTATATTACACTTGGTAAATATTACGACTCAAAGCAGAGACGGACAGGAGTGTATCACACGAGAAAGTGGAAAAAGAAAAGCAACTTCGCATTATGGAGGAAAAGTAAAAGAAACAGACGACGGAGCTGAAGGAATGGAGAGACTCAGACAAAGGCGTCCTGAATACCCCTGCACTAGAGAGAAACCATTTGGATGTGATGTTTGTTGTAAAACTTTTAGTTCCAAGAAACTTCTAAAGACTCAAAACCACACACAGAACAAATGTGAGGTTTTTAGCGAAAACTTTGCAACAAAGTCGACTCTAAAGAAACATGTACATTGTGAGTGTAACCTTTACAATGTGATGTTTGATGTGTGTTAAAATGTAGAACTTCTTTTATTACATTTACTCTAAAGGATCAAAATAAAGAAACATGAATTTAAAAACCGTTCTTTCAGAAACATAAATCTCCTGAGGTAATTATACATTGTGAAGCTTAAGCAGCTACTGTCTTTTAACGCCACTATTTTAAATTTAGTCTTTTTTTGTCTTTTATTTTAATAATCTGTTTGAATAATTAAGATAAACAAAAACTAATGTTAATGTGTATAAAACTTAAATAAAATCAACTGGGTTGTGTTGTTTCCAAATGGCTTTGAATGGTTTTAGTGTTGGGGAATGCACACATTAAGCTGTGGTTCTGCATTATTCTGTCACTTTGTAAATCACAGATTGAACTGCAGCGTATCTTTGCTCATCGTAGATTATTGTAGATTATTTTCATGTTTGCCCATTTTCAATAAACCTGCCCTTTTTTCCAGTATTGGACCTACGTGTCGTGTGCGGACTTTAACGGAGCACTTCAAAGCAGTAAATGTGTGTTTTGATGGTTCCTGTAAAGCCAGTTTTAATCAGTCCACTATGATCCCAACACTCTGTGGGTTGAGATTAATTGAGGTGTGATTGCACTTTTCACGAACAGATAGTTTTCCTGCCTTATGTTGTTTCCACTCATCACTGCAGTAGAATTATATGCCAGCACGGTAGCGTCTACAACTGTAAACGTAGAACAACAATAGACCGGTTCCCAATTCATTTGTATAACAAAGTTACAAAAAGATAAGGCAGTGGAATTGAGGAGTGTGTGTGGTAGGGTGGTGTGTGATAGGTTTGTGATTGGAGAAAAAGTAACACGAGGAGAGGGCTACCAACTTTAGTCGTTTTTATTCGACTAACTGGTCGTCGTAGTCGACCAAGATTTTTATTGGTCGACTAGGCTTATTTAATATGCAGGGACTTTGACTTTCAATTTCAGCATTGGAAGTTGTTCATATTTGCAAAATAATGAGATTACAATGGGTGACATTTGTGCGATTTTAAAAATGTTGTCTACTGATATGTTTTGTATGTACACTGGCTTTTTCTCCTGGTAACTCGCCGCTGTTAATTAAGTGTATGACGCAACACCGCATGTGCTCAGTCCACATGCATAGCAGACGGCAGCATCAACCTCTCATCCGCGCACACATCCTGCTGTGCAAAGAGGATCTGGTTTCGACAAAATGAAGGATTACATTCAAGACCGAAGCAAATGTGAGTCTACAGGGCCACTGGTGTGTGGAAAACAAAATCAGGGCAGAAACCCCAGGCTCCTTCTGGCTGCGAAGCGACTCCTCTGCGTCCCTACCATCCATGCCCACCGAGCGCCCCTTCTCCAAAGCGGCCTTAATGCTCATTTTACATTTTTTTGTTCATCCTTTCACATTACCATTTAAAATGTGACCTGTATCAGACTCCAGTGTGAATGTTTTGTGGCTCCAATCTGTGGCAAGCATTGTCGCGTTTCTCTGAGTTTTTGTGCAGTGGAGCCGAAGAATGAATGAGCAGTTGGAGAGGAGGACTTGGATAAAAGAAAAAGAGAGAAATATTTTGTTTTGGTTTTTGGTGGTTAAACAAAGACCATTTATAATATGAATCTTGTTCAAGCTTTGGCCCGAACTCAAAACTGAAACCGACGGGTCCACCAGACATTAGCTATTTATATCTGTGCCTGACCCGAAACCTACAATTATAACCTATTTTTTTCCTCATACAAATGACATATTTACGTTTGTTTTATTGGTAAGCCTGCTTTTATTAACAGTTAACAGACCACTGTTTGTCATCATCAGATCAGCGCACGGGGAAACAAGTGCACGTCAAACACACAGGTGCGTAGGGCACGCTATAGAGATTGCTCGATTTTTATAATCTGTGTATCAAATATAAGGAAAATCCATGTTCTTGTGAAAAAAAAAAAGATTGATTCAAAAGTGCAGTCGACCTTTTTTGGCACCAAATTGTCAAAGTCGCTCCAAGTGTCAAGAAACAAAACTTTCTCTATCTCTACAAATATTTATCGTGCAAGTGGTGAGTGTTCCATTAGGTTGAAGAGTCTGCGAGTGCTGGTTGATGAGTGTCTGCCTTTTATGAAGCTGGTCTGATCAGGGGGGATTATGTGTTGAATGATTTTTTTTTCTATTCTATGTGCTAGTGTTTTTGTTGTTATTTTTAGGTCTACATTCAGAAGGGAGATTGGGCGGTAGCAACCTATCTGATTCTGATCAACCAATTGTAGTTTGTAAATGGTTGACAAGGTGATATTTTGGATTTCTCGTAGTATCTCTTAAAATACGATTGTTTCTTGTCCAAAACGGGAGACTTGACAGCTGAAATGCAACGAATATTGAAGCTTGGTTGGTGCGGTGGGACGGGTTGTGGTGGGCACTGAAAAATAAAATCTAAAACTTGACAGGTAAGGTCGGAGATAAATGTTCCTGCATACTCAATGTCTAAGGGAGAAGGGAGATTGGGCGGTACCTGGATGGGAGTGATGGGTCTTTGTTGGGTTTGAGGAGGAGTGAGATTGTGGCTGTGTTCATATGTGAAGGAAGTATTGAGTGTTGTTTTATTTCAATTATTACTCTGTGAAAAAGTGGGGATAAGATTCACCAAAAATGTTTATAAAACTCAGGGAAGCCACCGTGTCCTGTGATTTATGGTTGGGCTGTCATGGTTTCCCCCATGTGATGATGTGGATGATGAAAAAGGTTGTGTAATGTGGAAAAAAGGTCATCGATGAAACTGGCTCGCATAATAATACAAAGTTTATTAACAAAAGCAGAATCAAAAACCAGGGCTTAGACAGAATCCCTGGGAGAACAAAGGAGGTCAAATCATGTTCTCAGGCCAAAAACAGGAGAAAGGCAGAACTCCTGTGAGAGCACTGGTGGCCACATTGTACTCTGAAGAAATCCAGCTTGGTGATCACATATATAGGCTGACAAGAAATTTGAAACCAACAAGTGAATTCTAAGGCTTTGGCCTTAAGATAAAGAAAGAAAGCCACAAATGAAGAACTCCCCTGTTTTAGATTTACAGCTGTCAACGGAGGAGAGATAAGCCTGGGGAGTAGCAACTTTCAAGGTTCACAAGTCAATCTACATTCTAACAGCAGATCTGGCTGAGTTTGATTATAAAAGCATGTATTCAAACACCATGACAAGGCAATACTCAACTTTAGGTAAAATGTATATTGTATTAAATGAATATCATATTGCCACAGATATTACACCTCAGGGCATATGTTCTTCATGTGTTATTGGGGTTTCTAGTGTGGATATATGGTCCTCATTGAGAGTAATGACTGCTGGATCCCTGTGTAATTCTGACACAGGGCTTTGGTTGCGACAGCGTGCGCTAACCATCTTGTGTCAGAAAGTGATTTCAAAGTCTCTGTTTGTTATCATTAGGCTGCAACCCTGCCCTGATCACCAGCGTGAAGTGGTCTTTGATGAAAAGTTGAACAAAGTTTGTACAAAGCTGAAAAACTGTCTCCTCACAGCAGTTCACACTGTTGACCTCCACCAGGTTTAGGGTATGTGCTGCACAGGGTACCCCCTATGCCTGTTGTGTCAAACAACGGGCGTGCTGTTGGTGAGCTCTGCCTCCTCCTCTGCTGCATACCTGAGTGACTCAGCAGGTGCGCACGTTTGGGTAATCAGCAGAGCATCTGAGTGTTTGGCATGCTCTCTGCAGCAACAAGGATCAGAGAGCACGTGAACAGCAGTACCATGCACTGACTCGCTCATAAGAAAAGATACCGCCGGTAAGAGCTTATTGCTCCGCGGATGCGCTCCATTGACATTCTTAAATGCTTACAACAATGTTGCATTCAAAGAAGCTCTGTATTTCTCAAATGTGTTACAGTTTTCTGTTACTACATTAATTAATTGTTTGTGTTTAAGATTTTTTACCTAAAGACTGACTAAAGACTGAAGGCATTGCTAACTGCTACAAAGAATTTAAAGAAATGCAGGAAAGAAACCTGATGTCCGAGTAAATTCCTGTCAAACGTCTTCTGAGTGGGTCTCTAATCCTATCAAATACAGGATAGTTAAGAGAGGACTTCACAGTATTAAAAAAAAACGCTTGGGGATTTACCGAAGAAGGAGAATCAGTTCCAGTCTAACTCAAGCCCAGCTCCAGTCTGACTCCAGTTTAGTCTGACTCCAGTTTAGACTGACTCCAGTTTAGTCTGACTCCAGTCCAGTCTGACTCCAGTTTAGACTGACTCCAGTGCAGTCCAGTCTGACTCCAGTTTAGACTGACTCCAGTCCAGCCTAGTCTGACTCCAGCCTTGTCCGACTCAGCTCCAGTTCAACTCTAATCCACGACGACAGTCAAGCTTCAAGCATATTAGAGTTTAGATCGGGCCCAAAAAATCCAGCACGACCCAACCCAGGCCCGCGGGCATAAAGGCCAATCCGACCCGAACCCGACCCATTAACTTAAGTTGTAGGCCCGAACCCGAAGTGAACCCGACGTAAATTATTATCTTATTGAACGTATTGCAGCGGGTAGCTTGGTAGCGTGGTGCCTCGCGCAGCCCAAGGTATTGTAATGACGTGACTTGAGCCGTTATCACAGTTTTACAGGCTTTAATGGAGGTTGTAGTAACACGCCAAAAATGAACAATCAAACACACCGTCATACACTCACACTACCGTGGGAACAGAATTGTTCACTCTTTTCCCGGCTTACGCCCACCCTTTCCCTAGCCTCCCAGCCAATTAACACTCAGAACACATGTAAACACAGACACACATTAGCAGAGAAAGCTGTACGTAACCATGATGCCAGTGAGGAATGAGGAAAATCAGCAAATGATATTCAGTGAATGCTGAACAACAAAACGCAACACAACGCAGTCAATATCCTGTCCCACTACTAGCATAAATCACTTTATAAATGATACCACAACAAAAGTGTTTTTGTGTTTATTGAAAAATAATATTAATGTAATAGGGATTAACAATAAATAAATAAATACATTTTAAATAAAGCCCGGCCCGAACTCGGGTCGGGCTCGAGCTCGGACCAAGAATTTAAACTCTAAAGCACATCCTAATCCCAATCCAAGATGGCAAAGCCGGTGTCCATGGAGCAATTAAAGGCCCTCAGAACAGTGGCTAAGAGACAGTTGACAAAGATTGTGAACCGTGTCGGAAGGACATATACCGAGATGACTGTGAAAGAGCTTGAAGAAAGTTTCTTTAAACTGACAACTGAGGGTTCAAAGATAATGGACATGAACGATGAGCTGCTTGCTGAAGTAGGAGAAGCTGAACAACTTAGTCCTAAGCAAAGAACTGACTTGGCCAGGACAGAAGAGGAGTGTCAAACCAAGCTAAAGAAAACCAAAAGCCTACTGCAAGGGTGATTGTGGGTGGGTGACACTGGCACTGGAAGTCGCCGAAAAAGGAAACCAAGGGTTTACAAGGATCCAACCAGATACTGGAAAAGAGACCTATGATTTTATGGTAGACCATCTGGAGGAGCTTTTAAAGACAGCAAAGGCAACCTTCCAGAAATGGTATCGCTGGACTCCCCATCCTGAAGCTAGAGACATCACCCAATGGCTAAGAGTTCTTGTGCAGTCCCTCCCGGAGTTGGTGTCCAGGAAAGCCGATTACATTCGGGCTAAAAGGGAAGAAGAAGAAAGAATGTATATGTTTGGTCAGGCTGATTTATACACACCAGCCATCAGACTGAAGCCAACATCCTTGCCAAAGTTTACAGAAACAAGCATGACTTCTACCGCTGGTGGAAAGAGTGGGACGCTTTGCAATCACAAGCTGAACCATCAGGATCTAAAGAGATCAAGAAGTTCCAGTTGCTGGACAGTTTGGAAGGCAAAATAGTCCGAGACCTGCGGCTCTCATCCTACAACCCAGCAGATGACACTGTTCAAGTGCTAACTAACTGCTTTGGAAATCGCACTGCCATTGCTGTTGAGATAGTGGAAGAGCTACAAAGGTTACCACCCTTAAGGAGTCAACAGCCAAGAAGAATTATAGATTTGATTCAAGCACTTGAGAAAGCCCTGAGTGATCTGCAGGACCTTGGTGATACTGGAGCCATAAAAAAATCCTTTGACAACCAAATGTATAGAAAGTAAGCTTCCTGATAGACTCAAAAAAGAGTGGTTGCTGTATGCTGCTGAGGAAGGAAATTAAAGTATTCAAGAGAATAGATTTCTTCTTAAAAAGCCAAGAAAGTATTTATGAACAAATGGATCAGCTAAAAGATGAAGAAACCAGTCGGAGAGAGACAAGGTTGGAACCTAGACAAGCCAGGACCAAAGCTACAATGTCCAGTAGCAGTGACACCTTGTCAATATGGAGACCCAAAGCATCCCAAGAAGCTGTACCATTGCAATAATAATAATAATGATGCATCAATTTTATATATCACTCAAAGTCGCTTGGCAGAATTATGGGATTATTCTTTCCCTCCACACTTAGTGGTGGTAAACTACTATTGTAGCCACCTGGGGCAGACTGACGGAGGCAAGCCTGCCAAAGTGCGCCATCGGCCCCTCTAACCTCCACCAACACTCACTCACACACTACATTCATACTAGGCAATGTGGGTGAAGTGCCGTGCCCAAGTACACAATGACAGATACCACTAGGGTGACTGCCACCCCAAAAAAGTTTGTCAGGTGACAAAGACATGACCCTGTCAGAGGAAAGTAGGCTGAAAGTGGTAAATAATGGACATTCATACATCCTCAGTGATGAGCACAGCAGCGATCTGCACTGGCGTAGCAGCTATCCGTGGTCGGCAGACCCAGCAATGCTTCCGGACAACAGAAAAGGTGTCGAAGCCACAATTTTAAAAACAGAGAAGCAACTCTCAAGGGAGCCAGAATGGGAAGCTGCCAACATTGGTCCAGTTCCTGAGATGGTTGGCCGTCGAGCTGCAGAAAAGGTGACTCTACTTCAGCCAGCCACTGCCAGTGAGAGTGTCATCATGATACCGCAGAGAACCTACAATGTGATTTTCTGGATTTTTTTTTTCCTTTTGTTTCTCATAGTTGAGGTACACCTATGATGAATATTACAGGTCTCTCTCATCTTTTTAAGTGGAACTACTTGCACAATTGGTGGCTGACTAAATACTTTTTTGCCCCACTGTAAGAGGATACACGTGAATAAGTTATTCATTAAAGAACCAGTTATGCAACGTGACCAAGTGTTGTCTGTGTCCCCACTACACGTTCAGTGATAGGACTAACGTAACAACATGTCTTACTGTATGCTGCGCACTTTCATTGACCTATTATGTGTCCCACGTAACTTTACAATCAAGTTGAAAATAATATATAAGTGTATAATGCACCCCATAATCAAGTTTAGCCAGCTGTTGAATTTACCGTTTAGTGTCTTTAAATTTATATTTTTTATTTTCCAGGCTACCTGTGTGCAGCTGTAAACTGTGGGATGTTGCAATATATATATATATATATATATATATATATATATATATAGTATACAACTCTTCTTACATCACTATATTTCTGGTTTACAATCATGTATTTTATGTTTTCTTTGAGGTGCAGTAAACCGAGACACTAGAGATACTCACATAGAAATCCATGTCTGGTCTCAAACCCAGGCTCCAAAAGAACGGTTCTGGTCCAAGACATACTTTAGCTGAATGGAAAGAACATTTCAAATGAATATGCTTGAGTGAACTGTGGAAAGAGATGGACAGGATGGAGTATAAAATACAAATACATAATTGTATCTTTTGATTGCGCTTTGAGATGACTTTTGTTGTAATAAGCGTTATATAAATAAAGTTGAATTGAATTGAATTAAAAGACATGACATCATTATGACACTAAAGATACTCACGTTGGATTCCACATTGTAAATGCTCGTAAGTTTTAATCTTTTTTTTGTTTTATTTTTATTTTTTTAGGTAGAGGCTTTGAAATAAGCCCTTGTGGGTTTTCTGCCTCTTCCTGTACATATTGAATGTACTATTTTTTTTTTTTCTTTCATGTTTGTGTCCTTTGAATTGCGTGCAAAATAGATTTAAAAAAAACTGCATTAAACAGGAGGACATGTTGGAGGACTCAGAGGACAGACTGGTTGTTGTGGGACTGGGAATGAGACGCTAACTGGGCTGATACAGAGAATATAAGGACCTGGATAATGTAGGAGCTAAACAGATCCAGGAGAGGGCGATAGAGCAACAATAAGGATGTAAGCAGCAGATAGAAGAAGAAGAAGAAGAAGAAGGGTGAAAAAGCAGGAGAAGAAGAATGAGGAGAAGAACGTGAGAAGCTGCTCTCCGTCGTTAAAGATGATTATTGTCGGTCATACCTCCTTTAGGAGAACATCTGCGCCGTTTTTATGTTCCTACCACTGACCGTTCCACTCAGCCCAGCCTTAGGGTAACACCAGCTCAGCGCCACAGATGCATTTTCCACCGGGCAGGAGCTGGAGTTGACTCGGAGCTATCGTGTGTTAGCTAGATGTCTCGGTACTGTGTAGTAGCTCACTGCACGAGGACTTCTATAGATCGATACTAGATATTTGCACTTCTTTTCAAATACGTATAGACTATATATGAGAGCCCTGGAGATTAACGATATTTAGGGCCGATACCGATATTGGGGGGCTTAAAAAGCTGATGAATCGGGAGATACTTAAACCCAAAAACATACTGGACAGTAGTCAGAGTAAATGCGGCTCCGTACTGCATACATCATTGGTGGGCAAACTACGGCCCGCGGGCCACATCCGGCCCGTTGGTCTTTTTAATCCGGCCTTTTCCAGCCTCCCAGCCAATCAAAACGCAGAACACATGTAAACAAAGACAAACATTGGCCGAGAAAGCTGCATGTAACAATGATGCCTTCACGGCCATGGGAAACCACAACACTCGTTGAATAAATTACATTGGGACTCAGTCCGTTACAATATCATAATTATGACTGCATTCCTTTGACTTAGTCCTGTGATGCCTGACATCCTATTAGGTATGGACAGAAAATGTAAGATGGAAGAAAGCAGAGTTAGATTGGTCGCCGCCATAACACTCCCACAAAGAAGAAGCTGCAGAAGAACTTACTCATGGTAGAAGCGGAAACTTGGATATCTGGCCAGACAAACAGTTTTTCCACGTCGGATAATCAAAGTAAGCTGTTTGTTGATGTTTTATTGCGGGATCACGTGGTGTCGTGTGAATACACCTGGTGGGGATTGACGGAGCAAAACTGCGGCGCTGACAGCGATACACATCTACAACAGTGAGTGACAAGTGTTAAATAATGAATGGAATGGAGTAAATACTTTTCCACTGAAGTCCTGTCAAAGGCTGTACATCTTATTATTTGCAAAGAAACCGTTTTAAAGGAATAAAACATCCACCGTCACTTTTCCTCCAAGCATGCTGCTAATTATGCTAATAACCATTATTAACAAATTATGTTGGAGGGTTTTTTCATGCAAATACTTTTTATTTAACTGAGCTACTTTTACACACACACACACACACACATATATATATATATATATATATATATATATATATATATAGTGTGTGTGTTATGTGAACTTTCAAGTCCCACCTGTGCCCATTGCCCCCCAAATAATCCTGACAAATAACACGTTAAAATGTGTTGAACCAACAGGGAACAAGTAATATAATATTTCATAATAAATCAAAAACTAAATGAAAGTCATCATCTGAATTTAAAGGGGAAAAAAACAAATGTAAAAAGTGCAGTAGAAAACCAAAAAAAAAGAAAGAAAAGAAATTCAGTACAAGTCTGAAATGAACTAACAGGGAACAAGTATCATGTTTCATAATGGAAGTATATTTCATAAATAAATCAAAACTGAAAAACTAAATGAAATTATTTACCTGCATAAAAAAAACAAATATAAACAATATGTGCCAAAAAGCTTAAGAAAACAAAAAACTAAATGAATATTTTAAATCAGCTTATAAAAGTTTGTTTCTGGTTCCGCTCCACTTCACATGCCGACGTAAATCATGATGTTTGCATTTTAGTTCCACGTTACATTTAGATCCAGTCGCATTTCTAATGCAGTCTTAATTGAATGCTCCTTTAATTTCTGATATATTTTAGGTTTCTAAATTTGCCTAGTAATGATCTTTATCATCAATGAAGAAAGGGTTTTAAGAAGATTGGCATGAAATTGAAAATTTCATTCTGTCATGTCTTAATTCTCTATCACACACTTTGAGAAGCACTGCTCTACTAACAGGCCTGTCTCTCCTTAAATGTACAAACGTTTCTTTAGAATTGGGGCTAAATTTGGGTGAAAGTCCCAAATCTGCAACGCATATCGTTTATTTGTGATGAAGTTTTATAAATTTGAACTTTAGACAAGAAGAAGAAGAATGTATGTATGCATCGGGTGCTGACCCGGCCTGTCTGTCAATTTTTAAAAGTCCATGTGGCTCCTGAGCCTAAAAGTTTGCCCACCTCTGGCAAACATAGTCATTGTTCTGGTTGTTAGAGCTACTATCTTTACCTGGTGGAAAACATTTATTCATGGTTTTTGTTTTTCGGAGTTTCATTTGGTTTTATTTACAGGAGATTAGTTCCTATAGCATTTTGCCAGACAGAACTACTGATGGGAGACACTTGGAAACCAGTTCTGTTCATATAGATCTATGCTACATATACGTTACTGTTAATATAGATCTGTTACATACGATACTGTCAATATAGATCTATATTTACATATGTTGATGTTCATATAGATCTGTTACATAAGTTCCTGTTCATTTAGATCTGTGCCAGATCACACGTGTTGTTGATTACAGTCGCCTGTCCCTGATCTATCCTGACATGTCTACAGTGAGCTTTTGATTCCATGTTGACCTTTTGTATAAATCTTCTCTGTGAATAATTGCAGCTGATAAAGGAGATCATGACTGAGCAAAGCCAGGAGGCAAAGCAGACTGACAGAGAACCTGAGGAGGTAACATCACAGATCTATGACCATGTTTACTGCAGACTTCTCTAACCTACATATTTCTACAGCTGCTCACGCTCATCATGAACTGATTAAATATATTTACTGTTTCCCAGAAACTGGAAATAAAAGCTTTGTTCCAGAACAAGAGGATTCCAGCCAACGTCCTGTGTGGTAATCAAGTTTACTTTTATTTTTAAATTCATCTGAAATGACTTGAATCTTTGCTCTTCATCTGTTCATATTATGCTGTGGGCCAACAGTGATAAACACATGAGAACTTCCACAGCTCCACAACTTAATATCTACACTTTCATAAGTCTCTATGGACATTGGCAATATTAGGGGTGGGAATCTTTAGGCACCTCACGATTCGATTCGATTACGATTCAGTGGGGCTTCGATTTGATTCTAAATTAATTATTAATGTATTTTGATGCATGTTTTATTCACAAAATATTTGTTGTATTCACTGTGTCCATGCACCGTATAAAAATATATATTATTTGTATTTAGAAAAAAGGAGATACATTACCATTCATTATCCTTTATTACACTAATGGAAGAAGTATGTGAACTGAAAATGTACAACTTTTTGAAACAAAGGGAGTAGCAGCCTTCCTTGTAACATAACTTCAAGAAGGGATGGTATATCTCGGCTCCAAGTATGTGGCAGTGCACGAAAGCCCTGTTTTACAGAGCAT
Source organism: Gouania willdenowi (assembly GCF_900634775.1). Taxonomy (NCBI): domain Eukaryota; kingdom Metazoa; phylum Chordata; class Actinopteri; order Blenniiformes; family Gobiesocidae; genus Gouania; species Gouania willdenowi. The sequence continues at coordinate 39,213,823 of NC_041047.1, forward strand.
ACATACAGCGTGGCTCGTGTCCTGTTCATTTCCACCGTGGATATTAAAGAAACATCAGATTTTAAGTTGCACGGGGCTGGTCTTAACTCCTGCACGTCCATGCTTCCTTGTTCTACCTTTTTGTTCAGACTTTTTAACGGCCTCTAAAATTTATATTTTTGATTACTGGAAATTAAAGAATCGATTCAGAATCGTCCACCTCCGAATAACGATGCATCTAAGAATCAATTTTTTTCTCCCACCTCTAGTCAACATGTTCTGATTTTTAGTAATATCTACTGTTGTATCACAGTAACATGCTGTTATTAATGACTCTGGTATTAATGTAAAGGAGACTGCTGCAATCTTTCCTAATCTACTGAGTAGAGATTCTTTATTTATCCTGCAATGGGGAAATTTACTGACATGACAGCTCATTAAAAAGACAACAGAAGGTAACACAGAAAAACCCAAAAGACTCCCGAAAAATAGAGCAATGAAGATAAAATGAAATAAACAAAACAATAGAAGCTATACATAAATATAAATACAGATATATACATACAGTACATACAGACGGTCATACAGCGGTGGGAATGAAAGATCTGTGGTAGCGCTCAGTCCTACACTTTAGGTGTTTCAGTCTACCACTGAAGGAGGTGCTCAGACCTTCCACAGTCTGATGCAGGGGGTGAGAGGTGTTGTCCATGATGGCTGTCAGCTTTGCTACCATCCTCCTCTCACCCACCTCCTCCAGTGGGCCCAGGGAGCAGCCCAGGACATCACTGGCCCTCCTGACCACTTGTTCAGTCTCTTTCTGTCCCAGTCAGTGCTGCCCGGTCCCCAACAGACCACAGCATAGTGGATAGTAGAGGCTACCACAGTCACAGAAAGCAGAAGGAGGGGTCTGCTGACCCCAAACAACCTCAGTCTCAGGAGTTGGGGAGGACTCTGACCCTTCCTGTACACGGCGGCAGTGTGGTGAGACGAGTCCAGTTTGTTGTTGAGAACACCCAGGTACTTAAAGCTGTCCACCTGCTCAATGTCCGAGCCCTGGATGTTCACTCGTGTGTGTGTGTGGTGACTTCTGGAGAAAGTCGCCACACACCATCTCTTTTGTCTTACTGGTGTTCAGACTCAGATGATTGTGTTCACACCAGCTCACAAAGTCCACGATGACAGACCTGTACTCCAGCTCATCCCCCTCAGACACACAGTCAACAATGACTGAGTCATCTGAAAATTTCTGGAGGTGACAGCTGCTGGAGTTGTAGAAGAAGTCCACTGTGTACAGGGTGAAGAAGAACAGTGAAAGGACCGTTCTCTGTGGGGCCCCCTGTGCTGCAGACTACCACATCAGACATGCAGTTACGCAGCCCCACATACTGCGGTCTGTCTGTGAGGTAGTCAATGCTCCATGCAGCCAGATGTTCCTCCACTCCTGCATCCTCCAGCTTCCCTGGCAGCAGCACCAGACGGATGGTGTTGAAAGCGCTGGAGAAGTAAAAAGACATGACCCTCACATAGGGCAGGCCAAAAAATTGATTTAATCGATTAATCAAATTTGTAGATAAAAATGATTTTATTTTGCAAATTTGAGTTTTTTTCGGATGTTATCTCCCGATCAGGACTCGGATATATATGTATATTTATTATCATTATAGGGGCGGGCAGTATACCGATTAAAAAAAAAAAAGTGGGTCGTGATTTCATGACCGTGAAAAAATGTGGGTCCCAGGGTGAGAGCAGATGAGAATGAAAGTTACGTACATAACTACGGTTCTATGAATCCCGGATGACCGCCAGAGCGGGGCTTTAGCACTGTATATCTATGTCTCACATATGCACTGGTCGAGCACCTATACCAACAGAGTCACCTGTGACACGCCGGAGTCTATAAGTTCCGGTGCCACCGGTGGATCTTTTCCTCAGGAATCTTCTCGCTAAACCTCGGTGATTCCGAGTGACTGAACGCTCTGGCGGTCATCCGGGAATCATAGAACCGTAGTTACGTACGTAACTTTCGTTCTATTTCATCCCTACTGACTGCCAGAAGCGGTGCTTTAGCACTGGATGAGCAATGTCAACAGTGTCATGAGGAATCCAGACACCTACCTCGCATAGTGGATGCTGAGGGATTGATGGCCAAGATCGCTCTCAAATGAGGCGGCATAGCCACGTTCATGCTGTAGAATCTGTTAAAGGTGATATATAATTTCAGTTTAAAATAAAAAAACACCAGATGGAAAACAAAAGCCTAGCTGTGGGCAAATTGTGCAAGAAAGAGTTTGCCGATCACCAGGGGCCTCATGTACAAAAACTTGCGTGAAAAATGTTGTGAAAAAAGCGTACATCTCAATCCAGACACAGGCGTACGTTTGTAAAAATTCAGATGTAATATATCTGTGTGTAGGACTGGATCCACGCAAATTTCCTTTGAACATTGTGTGGATGTGAGCGCACATATGTCCCCTCCCTGTTCACGCCTACACCTACATACTGTATGAATCATATTAAAATGAGATCGGAGCCAGGATTCCCCTCAGCTGATCAGATAAAGCTGAGCTCTTAGCACCAGGAACAAAGAAAGTAAGAGATTTTTAGACTGACAGTAATATGTAAGATGGAGATGATTCAACAGTGGATACTTGAATGAATATAAATATTATTATATACACACAGTTCCCTGAATGCTTGACTGGATGTGTTAAGAAGTGGGAAGCGGATTAAGGTGGAGATGGAAAATGCTATCCTACTACTAATAATAGTAAATCATAATAATAGTAAGACGTTCTGATCGTGCAAATCAGGCTTAATGTTTGTGTCTGTCCTTCCTCTGATCATCAAACAGGCTGTGAATGTGTAACAGGTAAATGTGACTCAGTGGAAGACGCTTTGGTATTAAAGCCTCTATAGGTGAAGTACTTTGACCAATACGTCATTCGCCAACGTGTTAAAGTCTGTTACTCAGAGCACTGCTGGTACCACCTGCAGGAGATCCCAGCTCACAGAGCTCTGATAGGTAGTGCACGACTGACTTGGATTAGATTAATTTAAAAACTGTACCTCAAAAAATGTGTAAATGATACAGGTCAGCAGTAGCTCAGAGGTTCATGTGTGACTGTATTGTATTATTTAGGTAGCGTGCTTAATAAATCCTTAGAATCTAAAGCATTAACTATGTAAAAATGTACGTATGCCACCTTAGGACTTGACGTGAAAGACATTTCTATGCTCACTCAAGTTCCAGAACATCAGGAATTTGCCGTGGATTTTGAGGTATGCACGTTTTTGGGTGTACGTACCTTTTGACATGAGGCCTGTGAGCTCTTATAGCCTCTGCTAGCACCTCAATGCTAAACATGTAGCAGCTACCACCTCAATGCTAACCATGTAGCAGCGAGCAGGGACAATGGTCCTTGTGGGAGCAGACTGTGTCTCCAATCCACACTGGACACTCAGACAGGGTTCAGAGCCAAAATGAATAAATCCATGAGTGACAAATGAACAAAGTCAGTGGATAAATGATAGTAGACAGTCGACCACTCTCTGTGGTAGAGGATGTGGGCGGGGCTTGAAGCACTTCTACAAATAGCATCGTCTGACCCAACTTATCACCTGCTATGTAGAAAAACTATTTCAAACTAAATTCATCAGTTTCATCAGTTGCTCTGTTTATTTCATGCCACAGATATTCTAACTATTTTATTCTTTTCGGTTTCCATTTCTCTGGAATGTTCTGTAGAAGTACTGTTTTTTTTATTTTAATACACAAACACACATTTGTTTTTATAAAATCCAGAAAAGCGTGAATATACCTTACTTAAGTTGAAGTTTGGGCTTTGTGAACAATTCAATCATAATACGCTTTTTTGTTTTCGATCACTTATAGTTTTCATTGATTGTCATATACCAAAATCCATTTAAAATGAAAAACTTTTTGTGTGAAATAATGTCAGGCCATTAATTTAGATTAATTAATTACAAAGTTTCTAATTAGATTCATTTTTTTAATCGAGTCCCACATCTAGAAAATATACACTGACAACAAATTCCAACAAACCCTTTTCTGTTCTTTGTAAAGGAGAATCCACTGATGGACTGCAGCTCCAGGATCATCTCCACATAAAGAAGGAAGAGGAAGAACTGTGGGAAAGTCTGGAAGTAAAGCAGGAGACAGATATTACAGCTGTTACTGTGAAGAGTGAAGATGAAGAGGAGGAAGCTCAGCGTTCTCTGCTACTCTGGAGACAAAGTGAGGAGAACATCAAAGGAGAACCTGCAACCTGTAGCTCAGCTAAACTCATTAAAGTAGAACCAAATATAGACATCAGTGAAGGTCCAGAAGCAACAAACACTTGTACACAACCAGACACTGATGGAGAGGAAACAGACTGCTCTGACACTGAAGACAGTGAGGATTGGAGGGAACCTTTGTCCCAGTCTGAAGCTCAGAGTGAACACATGGACATGAGCTGTGAGAGCTTTCAGACATCTGAGGTTAGGACTGAGAAGAACAACAAAGGAAAATCACAGAACACAGAGAAACGCTTTAGTTGTGACGTGTGTAGGAAACGATTTGGAACCAGAACAACTCTAGAGGTCCACATGAGAATTCACACAGGAGAGAAACCCTTTGGTTGTGACGTGTGTGGGAAACGATTTGGCGACAGAACAAATCTGAAGGTCCACTTGAGAATTCACACAGGAGAGAAACGCTTTGGTTGTGACGTGTGTGGGGAACGATTTAGCAGACGGACAACTCTGAAGATGCACAAGAGAATTCACACAGGAGAGAAACCTTTTGGCTGTAATGTTTGTGGTAAACAATTTAGGTACAAGACTCATCTGAAGCCTCACATGTTAATTCACTCAGGAGAGAATCCCTTTGGTTGTGACGTGTGTGGGAAGCGATTTATCAGCAAAACACGTCTGAAGGTCCACACGAGACTTCACACAGGAGAGAAACCCTTTGGTTGTGATGTTTGTGGTCAAACATTTACTTATCAGAGAAGTTTTTCCGTACACATGAGTTGCCACTCAGGACAGAGACCCTATGGTTGTGATATTTGTGGTAAACGATTTATGTACAAGAATCATCTGAAGCCTCACATGTCTATCCACTCAGGAGAGAAACCCTATGAATGTGATGTTTGTCAGAAAAGATTTATTACCAAGCGTGAAGTGATTATTCACAACAGATCCCACACAGGTGAGAAACCCTATGTTTGTGATGTTTGTCAGAAAAGATTTACTATAAAATCTAACCTCAATCGACACATGAGAATTCACACTAGAGCAGGGGACACCAAACATGCAGACCCAGACTCACAGACTAAACAGGAGTTATGAATGAAAACCTAAAGGTCCAGTATTATGCTGTTTTTCACTCATCTCCATTTGTTCTAAGAACCCAAACAACATAGTATTTGAGTTTCATTTTCCCAAACTGTTTTCTGGAGTTTCAGCCCTCTGAAAAGTCGCTTTCATGACGCTTCTAAAAAACGGGCTGTTTTGGGGCCTTCATACATATGCATGAGTGGGCGTGTCTGTAGACGATGACTTCATGCCTCGCTCTAGAGAAGATGGTCACCTCCGTGATTGTCTTTTGCTCTCCACACACTTTTGTTTATGTTTTCAGCCCAAAAACTGCACATTACAGTAAAGCACATGGATATTTAAGCTGCTAATGTGATTGTGAGTCAGACAATTACTGCTCCATGGTGTGTGTTTATCACATCAGCAGCAGCGGAGTCAGTCAGCTGTTTCAAATACTCATTGGAGTAAGTGAGTCATTTGTTTTGTCCAACTGCTGCGTCATATTGGGTCACAAACATGTCAGATAATGTCAAAGGCGATACGAGGCCATATAACGGTTACTAAAAATGAATCTGTGGGCGCTCACAATTTTCTATGTACTGGATTATCTACGTCGGGATTATCTATATACTGAACATAAATATATTATCTGTGGATAGTGGATAAGGCAGCAGGCTTGTAATCGTAGGCTCACTAGTTCTAATTTCCCTGGTCCATCACTGTGGGATGATGATCAGTCACTTACATTAACTCTAACTGCTCCCTTAGTTCTAGATCACGGCTTCTCACTGCTCCTCAGGGAGGTGTTAAATGCAGATAACACATTTTGTGTATGTAGCATTACATATATTACAATAAAATATAATGTATATTCTATATTAAACCGCAGTGTTTATTTTACCTGTGATGTAGTTTGAGAGGGAGGAGCTCACATTCTAATATAGGGTCAAAGGAGCCAGGTTTGTCAGGAGGAGGAGTTTCCACCTTGTAAAAAAAATATTCAACTTGCACATTTGCAGCTGACATTTTACAAAATGTGGAATAACAAAGGGAGGAAAGAGAAGTTTTTCAACTTTGGCCCTCTGAATGAGGCTCAAGGGATGTATATCACTGTAGGAAAACCATTATAAAGTTCAATTTTCATAATACTGCCCCCTTAATGTAGTGCTTCTATATTTAACCTGTACAGCTATGGCAGTCTTTACGGTAGCATTCCAGCCAACAAGGAAACGCTCTAACCAATCACATACAAGTTTTTTATCCCACGTGACATGGCTAAACCAATCAGGATTGTATAATACTGGGCCTGGGTGATAAAATTAGTGATATATGTTCAGATATGTACTTAATATCAATAAAAAATGTGAGAATTTTTGATGATTTCACTGGACTCAGAAGAAAAAAAAACAGCAACAGCCCGTGACCCAGAGATGTAGACAGAGGAACGGCTTGAGCCACTCCAAAGTAGCTGTGTACATCAGCAGTTTCATGTTTCACCAAATGAAATGACCTCAGCAAACGCTGTCATCAGTATTAGCTTATCTGGAAAAGGGCCAATGTGTAACATTTACAGACATACAGTGTAAATAAAAAAACATTTAGTCAGCCACCAATTGTGAAAGTTCTCCCACTTAAAAAGATGAGGCCTGTATTTTTCATCATCGGTTTACCTCAACTATCAGAGACAAAATGAGAAAACAAAAACCAGAAAATGACTGTAGTATTTTTAATGTATTTATTTGCAAATTATGGTGGAAAATAAGTATTTGATCACTAACAAAAGTTAATCTCATTACTTTGTAATATACCCTTTGTTGGCAATGACAGTGGTCAAATGTTTTCTGTAAGTCTTCACAAGGTTTTCACACACTGTTGCTGGTATTTTGGCCCATTCCTCCATGCAGATCTCCTCTAGAGCAGTGATGTTTTGGGGTTGTCACTGGACAACACAGACTTTCAACTCCCTCCAAAGATTTTCTATGAGGTTGAGATCTGGAGACTGGCTAGGCCACTCCAGGACCTTGAAATGCTTCTTACGAAGCCACTCCTTCATTGCCCGGGCGTTGTGTTTGGGATCATTGTTGTGCTGAAAGACCCAGCCACGTTTCATCTTCAATGCCCTTGCTGATGGAAGGAGGTTTTCACTCAAAATCTCACGATATATGGCCCCATTCATTCTTTTCTTTACATGGATCAGTCGTTCTGGTCACTTTGCAGAGAAACAGCCCCAAAGCATGATGTCTCCACCCCCGTGCTTTACAGTAGGTATGGTGTTCTTTCTCCTCCAAACACAACAAGTTGACTTTTTACCAGAAAGTTCTATTTTGGTTTCATCTGACCATATGAAATTTGCCCAGTCCTTTTCTGGATCATCCAAATGCTCTCTAGCAAACTTCGGACAGGCCTGGACATGTACTGGCTTAAGCAGGGGGACACGTCTGGCACTGCAGGTTTTGCGACCCTGATGGCATAGTGTGTTACTGATGGTAGCCTTTGTTACTTTGGTCCCAGCTCTCTGCAGGTCATTTACTAGGTCCCCCGTGTGGTTCTGGGATTTTTTCTGAAGAAAAAAAAATTCTCATTTTGTCTGTCGTAGCTTAGGTATACCTATGATGAAAATTACAGGCCTCTCATCTTTTTAAGTGGTAGTATTTGCACAATTGGTAGCTGATGAAATACTGTGGTCGGAAATTTGCGAGGGCCACGGGCCTTTTGGGCCTCAATTTAGCCAAGAATGCCCCCGAAGACTTTGTTCCAATTTTTTAATCAACTTATTAAAAACCTCCTTTTGCGGAGGGCCATTCTCAAGTTATCAACCACAACTTATCATCAGATATAAATTAAACAAGATTCATCAGCAGTGGTTTATATTGGACTTGGTAAATGGTAAATGGACTTGATTTTATATAGCGCTTTATCACCACACTGAAGCAGTCTCAAAGCGCTTTACATATCAGCTCATTCACCCAATCACTCTCACATTCACACACCAGTGGGACAGGACTGCCATGCAAGGCACTAGTCAACCACTGGGAGCAACTTAGGGTTCAGTGTCTTGCCCAAGGACACTTCGACACATAGTCAGGTACTGGGATCGAACCCCCAACCTCTCGATCAGAAGACAACCCACTACCACCTGAGCCACGGTCGCCCTATATTAAACAGTAAAAACCGTATTAAAGTTAATTTTGTTTCATTTGTGCTTTTTTTTTTCTTTCTTTTTTTTATTTCATTAGGAAATAATGCCAAAATTGCCTCTATAACATTTTCTTAATTTCATATCCTGCTGTTCAATTCATGTCAGAGATGTTAGTTCTACCTCAGATGTGCACTGATTTATTATTTACAAAATGCTTTTCACATTTTGTTTGATTAAGCATTTATTTAATGTCTATTTATATATTGAGATGTAATTTTTTTTAATTGAATTTTTTTTCCCTATAGTATTGTTGACCTTGTTTAAAATAAAAATATTTAAATTTGCCTTTTTTTTCCCCTGGTCCTTATTTTCAATAGGTTAAAAAACCAGATTGATAATTATCAATTTCGACTGATATGAAACACTTAAATCATGATACATTTTTCAGGCATATCGCACAGCCCTATGTAATACCGTTGTTAAACATTACGACTCAAAGCAGAGAAGGAAAAAAGAAAAGTAAAATTGCAGTACATCATTTGTTTCAGAAACATGAATCTCCTGAGGCCATTATACAATAATGAAACTAAAACAGCTTCATTCTTTCAGCTCCACTATTTTAAATTTAGAATGTTGAATCTTTTTTAGTCCTCTTTTAAAAATGATCTCTTTGGATAATTAGAATAAAAGAAAACAAATGTCAGTGTGTATAAAACAGTCAAATGTGATGAACTGGGTTGTGTTGGTCCTGAATGGCTTTGAATGGTTTCAGTGTTGGAGAATGCACACGCTAAGCTGTGATTTGGATTATTCTGTGACTGTAAATCACAGACTGAGCTGCAGTGTATCTTTGCATGTCGGGGTGTGGATGTTGCTGAAATGCACACATTTGTATCTGTGACCAAATATTTATTGCAGCATTTTTAAGCTTGTTGATTAACATATATTGTTGATTATTTAAATGTTTGTCCATTTTTAATAAACCTGCCTTTTTTTCAAGTGTTGGACCTACGTGTCATGTGTGAACGTTAATGGAGGACTTCAAAGCAGTAATTGTATGTGTTTTGATGGTTGCTGTAAACCCAGTTTGAATCAGTCCTCTATATTTGATTGTAAATGCATGTAATTTAAAAAATATATATATTATTATTATTATTAGGTGGAGATTTTGAAAAAAGACCCTTTTTTCAAAGAAGAGGCAGAGGTTTTCTGCCTCTTCTTGCACATATTGCATGTATTCTTTTTTTCTTTTATTTTTTAATGTTTTTTTTTTTTTTTTTTTTTTTTAATTACGTGCAATATAAATAAAACCTGCATTAAACAGGAGGACATGTTGGATTACTCAGCAGGACAGACTGGTTGTGGTGGGACTGGGAATGAGATGCTAACTGGGCTGATACAGAGAATATAAGGACCTGGATAATGTAGGAGGTAAACAGATCCAGAAGAGGGCGATAGAGCAACAATAAGGATGTAAGCAGCAGGTGGATGATGAAAAAGAAGGGGTCTAGTATTGGTTATTCCTGGATCTAAAGTGGAGTAATTCTATTGAACAGAAGAGGGCAGCATTACGCTTCTTTTAGTGTACAGCCTGCCGGAAACCAGAAGAAGAAGGAGAAGAATTAGGAGAAGGTGAGAAGCTGTTTTCTGTCTTTAAAGCTGATTATTGTCGGTCAAACCTCCTTTAGGAGAACATCTGCACCGTGTTTATCTTCCTAACACTGACCTTTCCACTCAGCCCAGCCTCAGGGTAACACGGTCACCAGTTGAACCGTAACACCAGTTCAGCACCACAGATGCCTCGGTACTGTGTAGCAGCTCACTGTACGAGGACTTCCAATGACGGAGTTTCCTTCTATAGATCTATAGATATTTGCACATCTGTTCATAGAGATCTATACTAGATATTAGAGCTCTGGCGATTCGGGATATTTGGGGCCGATACCGATATTGGGGGCTTAAAAACTAATAAATCGGGTGATGCAAAAAACGGAAACATACAAGTAAATACGACTCCTTACTACATACACAGACATTGTTCTGGTTGTTAGAGCTACTATCTTTACCAGGTGAAAATAATTATCAATGATTATTGTTTTCCGGAATTTTATTTGGCTTTATTTACAGGAGATTAGTTCATACTGCATTCTGCCAGGTGGAAGCATTGATAGAAAACACTTGGAAACCAGTACTGTTCATATAGATCTATGCTACATATGTTACTGTTCATATAGATCTATGTTACATATGTTACTGTTCATATAGATCTATGTTACATATGTTACTGTTCATATAGATCTATGCTACATATGTTACTGTTCATATAGATCTATGTTACATATGTTACTGTTCATATAGATCTATGTTACATATGTTACTGTTCATATAGATCTATACTACATAGGGTGATGTTCATATAGATCTGTGCTAGATTACATGTGTTGGTGATTGCAGTTGCCTGTCCCTGATCTATCCTGACATGTCTACAGTGAGCTTTTGATTCCATGTTGACCTTTTGTTTAAATCTTCTTCTCTGTGAATAATTGCAGCTGATAAAGGAGATCATGACTGAGCAAAGCCAGGAGGCAAAGCAGACTGACAGAGAACCTGAGGAGGTAACATCACAGATCTATGACCATGTTTACTGCAGACTTCTCTAACCTACATATTTCTACAGCTGCTCACGCTCATCATTAACTGATTAAATATATTTACTGTTTCCCAGAAACTGGAAATAAAAGCTTTGTTCCAGAACAAGAGGATTCCAGCCAACATCCTGTGTGGTAATGAAGTTTACTTTTATTTTGAAATTAATCTGAAAAGACTTGACTTTGCTCTTCATCTGGTCATATTGTGCTGTGGGCCAACAGTGATAAACACATGAGAACTTCCACAGCTCCTCAACTTAACATCTACACTTTAATTAATACGTCTCTACAAACATTGTCAACATGTTCTGATTTTCTGTAACATCTGCTGTTGTATTACAGTAACATGTTATTATTAATGACTCTGGTATTAATGTAAAGGACGCTGCTATTCTGTTGATGGGAATATCTGCTGTATTTTGCTCATTCCACAGGAAGCCAGAGGCTCTCTGACGTCCTTCCAAGGTCAAAATGTCAGTTCTGTTGTGTCGGATAAAATGTTTGTTTCTCTCGTTGTAGGGATGGTCGATATAGACTAGGAAATCTTTCCCGATAATTTCTGGTATTTATCACAATTTTATCAACTTAAAGTATAAACAGGTTCTTTACAAACAAAAAACTAAATAGAATACATTAACACTAGACACATTAAAAAGGCTACAATAGCTGTTTGACTCAAAGAGCTCATGGGCTGATATTTTGTGGAATATATTAGTGCATGTGGATTACTCAGTGTTACTGTATGCAATTCATTTATTTCCTCATTTAAAATTAAATTATTTTCCTAAAATAAAAAGCATATGAAATGCCAAAATAACTCCAATAGTGTTTTTACTGCGGCTGAATCTGGTTTATTTTATATCTGATACTAAGTTACATAAAGTTATGGTTGATAAATATCTTTCTGGTTTCCTATCATTAAACCAGATCAAGCTGGATGAATTAAGCATTCAGGATATTTAGGTGTAATAATCTCAATAGTTACATTACTGTCTAATCATGGGACCAGCTTTGTCTTGTGAACTTGTGAAATATAATTAAAAAATATTGCGTTTGACAAGTTGGGACAGATGAATAGTGACATTTGTTTTATGCTAACATTTATTTCACTCGACGTGTGACATGTTGGCTTTTATCCTTCCATACAAGTGTTGAATCTTACCATAAACAATTTGGTGGCTCTTTTTAATTGATCTATTCCTTTTAAGGAAGTGGTTAGCATTAGGTCTTTGCCCAGTCTGTGTGTCGATGGATTAGCTTTAGGACTGAAACGATTTCTTGAGTAGCGTGCGTGCGTGCGTGCGTGCGTGCGTGCGTGTGTGGTTCTGTAGCCTTGAGATGCAGCTGGTGGTTATCTCGTGTTTATGGGGGATGAGAGGCATGTGAGAGCATCTGACTTTCCCAAAGAAAGACAAAGAAAGGTACATCTAGGTAGAAGGTTACATCTTATAAGTAAGCATATATTCAATGAGTAAGATGCACGAGTAAATATGATTTATTAATTTCGCCACAACACCGTCTGCAAACAACCCATCGAGAAGTACGGATGATCACCTCCATGGCCAAGGTGAAGGCCAGTGGCGGGATGGTGCATCTGCCAAGGATTCCCACTTCCAGTTTTGCCATGCTGTGGTTTACTCAGCTGTTGTCAGGCAGAGCTGAACGTCCTGGAAGTAGGCCTTTACAAGGGTTTTGAGTGCTGCTGACACGTTGAAGTAGTCTAAGGCTGTCCACAGAAGGTTGTGAGGAACTGAGCCATAGACATTAGCGAGATCCAGAAAAACCATGTGAAGGCCTGCTCCCCCTTTCTTGGCAACCTCGATTTGATGCCAGACGATACTTTACATGTTCCACACAACCGGAAAAGCCTGCGAGGCCTGGTTTTTGAATTGACATGTTAATCAGGGTGTATTTTTGCTGGTATCTCTGAGCTAACACGCTGAAGAAAACTTTTCCTTTGACATTTAGAAAGCTGATCTGGTGGGATTTGATGATCTCTGGTGAATCCTTTTCCTTGGATATAAAAACCCCTCCACCTCAACACCAGGACATTGGCATCTTCTTTTGCCATACAACTCATCAGCTTCTAGAGGAATAGCAAGACATCAGGCTCGTGTTTGTAGAGCCTGTATGGAACTGTTGGGGTTTGGAGCTAAGCTGGCCCTTGCTCTATGCACAGTTTTGTCTATTTTGCTCCATCTGGGTGGGCTGATTTCTAGTTCGAGCTCTGGCGTAGGTTCTTTGTTGTTTCGGCCATCTGTACAGGACTTTTTCAGGTGTTCTTCCAGGTTGGCTTTTGACACTGAGAGACTTCTGCTTTTCTCCTTTGTGAAAAGACTTTAAAGGAAAATTTGAAGAAATCCTTGTTACGGTAGGATCTTGTTTGCGCCTTCTTTCTGTGCCTCTTCAGGAGGTTTCCAGGTCTCCTCAGAGTTGTAAACCTAAACTGGATCTTCTCCTGCAGCAAGTTTATGCCCTCCTTCTCCTCTTCTGTGGCCTTCTTTCATTGCTTCTTCAGCTGCCTCCTTCTTGACTAGGACTGACGGAGCAGAACACTTTCATTTAACCTCTATGTTCTATAGATTATATAGGTTGATTTTTCCATGCCTAGATCTCCCTCCTCTGGGAGAGTGGTATTGATGTTTGGCAGACTGTGGTGTGTTCTGCTGTTGAACTTCAGTTGACTGAATCCGCTTGCTTCTCAGAAAGTAGCTGTTGATACGACTTCTCTGTTGATTCTTCTTAGGGCATCCTTTTCTTTTTTCCCAACTTTCTGTTAAATTTTTAAGACACAAATACAAAAATGAAAACCCATTTTTGTAATGAAAACCCATTATTCAAAGAAACTATACCAAGATACACACACCTATATATATAAAAACAACAGAAAAACAAAACAACAACATTGCATTTATCTCAACCTATCAATAATATGTTAAAAATAAAAAGCATGTGCCAGGGGTTAAGGAATTGTAAGGTGTTGGTTGTGTTAATACCGGCAAACAGTTTAATCAGGTACAAAAGGGAAATTAATTTTATATACTTTATTATCTCACAATGGAGAATTTCACTATCCATCCCTGGGGAACAGTTGGCAGCCATTTTGCGGCATTTTGAGCTGTTTGGGGTTAAAGGACTTGCTCAACATCCCAATGATGGCCCAGGTGTGGCTTGAACCGGGAACCCTCTGATTACAAGGCCAGCGTCCTTAACCACTAGGCCACGTAGACAGCCATTGCCGGGAATCACTTCCGGGTGAGGTCTGTCCGGTCTAAACAGCGTACGGTCAAACTAACGTTTTGAAACGACATCATTTCCAAAAAAGAAAAAGGATTTATTTTCGGGTACAAAATAAAACAGCGTGTGCGATTTCCCTGGTTTAATTCTATGGGACATGAACATGATAAATGTGTTTGTTGTTGGGTTTTTTTTTTACTCACTTTTATATTTTTTTTGTTTGGTGTATTTTTCTGTAATGTATGTTTTTTGGAGTCATCATGTGTATTTGTGTATCTTTCGGTTGTCATTTTGTGTATTTTTTGTATAAATATTTAGTTTTGTGTATTTTGAGGCATTTTCATATTTTTGTTGTATTTTTCTGTAATGTATGTTTTTTGGAGTCATGTGTATTTTTTTATTCTTTCAGTTGTCTTTTTGTGCATTTGTTGTGTTTTATTTTAATAATTTAGTATTAGTATATTTAAATAAATAAATACCGTGTGTGTGTGTGTTTCGTGAAATGTTTGAGACACTGATAACCAAACTCCATAGTGATTGTAGCGCCAATCAGAAAAACAACCAAACTGCGCAAAACAACACGTGAAGCTCCAAACTACATGAGTAACTAAATTAAAGTATTATCTACAATTCGGCTGCCTTTTTTTAAAAAACAAAAATTATTTTTTACCTTCGAACCGAGTGGTCAGAGCTTAGCTTCCTTGCACGGGACCACAGATAATCTGCAGTTTTCCAGATGGAGTATTGAACGGGTTGAGTTCAATTCCGACTCTAGTGAAACAGCGCGTTATTGAGCAACAGTTATATGGTTTAAACAATGGGAAACGTGTCTGCAAAAGACTCACCAGTGGCTGACGGTTTCAAATGATCTATTCAGAGAGCTCCCGTGTTTGAGAAGCTAACGATAGCATGGCACAGGAGGAAGTGGAGGAGGAGTGGCCGCACATGTGACTCTGGTGAGGAGCTGTGTAGTGAAATAGATATAAATGATGCGCTAGCCTGAGGTCAAAAGTTGAATAGGTTTCATTTCGGGGCCGTCCAGAAGTGAAATAAAATTAAAATAAACATTTTGAAAAGACCAAATTGCTCCAAAATAACAGATACACACACTTGGGTATTTGGAACCCGTTTACCAAGTTTCAGGTCGAACTCGCACTGCGTTGGGGAGATGTTTGCTCCACACGCACGCACGCACACACACACACAGACCGTCCTTGCTTTTATAGGTAGAAACTGAGCACCAGATTGTAGTAGTAACTCAGTTGTAGTTTGCGTCATTAATATATCAAACTCAGATTGTATTAACAGATGTTCTTTTAATAAGTTTGGAGATGGAGAGGTTGCATACAGACTGTCTAATTGAGAAATACGGCATGTCAAATTAGAAAACCTCTCTTTAGTTTAGTTTCATACTTCATATACAAAATTATTTCCCCTCTAATATAGGCATTTAACTTTTCCCACAACAATGAAGCAGACACCTCAGGGCCCCTGTTATTAATTTAGAAAACGTCTATTTGCTGTTCAATAAAAGAAACAAAGTTTTCATTTGATATCAGGCGTGTATTCAAACGCTACAATGGCTGACTAGATTGTAACTGAAATTTAATATTTATTGAAACCGGAGCACGATCAGATAAGACAATAGCCTCGTACTTGCAATCCATCAGAGAAAACAAAAATCTATTGTCAAGTAAGAAAATGTCAATGCGTGTAAAAGTGTGGTGAACTGGAGAAAAAAAAAAAAGAGTATACATTTTGTTGTGGATAGAAAAAGCACTAAGTATCCGAGATGGCAAATTCTGTCATAAAGGAGTTGACAACTTTTGCCGAAAGGGTTAAAGTTGCTGTTTTACTAGAAGATCGATCCAACTGAGGGTCCAGCCAACAGTTGAAATCCCCTCCCATTACCAAATGATAAGAGAACATATTTGGAATTCGTGCAAAAAACTGTTTTAAAAAAGCCCTCGTCATTGAAATTGGGAGCATAAATATTAACCAAGGCTATGGGAATATTATGAATAGTGCCAGTCTACCATTGGAGTCACACATTTTTTGTAAATATACAAAAGGGAGAGATTTACGTACCAAAATAGCCACCCCTCGAGATTTGCTGTTAAATGACGAATGATAAATGTGACTTATCCAACTCTTTTTTTAATTTCATATGATGTAAATTTTTCAAATGCATCTCTTGCAAATAAATAATGAGCCCCCAATTGTTGAATGTGATGTAGTACCTTACTGCACTTTAAAGGATTGTTGAGCCCTTTGCAGTTAAAGCTCGTAAAGCGAATTTTGTGTCCTGCAACAGCTGTTGTTGGTATGGGCGCCATATATTTTGATATCCTAGCCAATTTGGAAACAAATTTCACTAGGCACCTGCAAAAAATAAAATAAATAAAAAAAAAAAAACTAAAAAAAAACACAGTAACACACACACACAAAAGAAAGAAAAAAAACCCACAAAGAACTCGCAGAAGCATCTCCCTAAACAAGATGCACAAAGACCCTCCCCCAACAAAAATACAAATAAGGCCTAAGGCAGGGAAAGCAGTCACTAACATACTCTACTCTCCTACGGAATGTGGACTATATAGGAAATATTACTTGCACCACCAACTTCAAATAAATTGGAACAAGGTATTTTGTGTATAATAGAACATAATGAATTAAATAAAAAAAATATAGTTTTTAAAAACAGAAGAAAAAATATATGTATATACTGTATATTCCAAAAAAAAATATTTTCCAAATTGTGCCCAAAGAGAATGATTGTAGACACTCAATAAAAAAGAGAGGAAAAAAAACAGCCACATACACAGTTCTGGAGTTTGCGTCCTGTTTTAGCTGTTGGATCCTCAGGTATGCTGATCATCAATCAGGAACATCAACGTTCATTACTGAGTTGTTTGCTGATGAGCCGTTTTATGCCCCCGCTCTGGCTGGCTCAGGGGTATCTTATTCTTAGATTTTTTGTAGCCATGTGTGGGAAGGACCCATGCACCATTTGTACTGGATCCCACCGCCATGAGTAGCTAGCCCATGGCAGACCCAGTGGGGACTGTTCCCTCCGGTCAGCTGTCTTTCCGTGCCAACACAAAGTCTTTCCCTTGTTGCTAGCTGCCCTTTCGCAGCAGTCCGTTTCACCTGATGATCGGTTCTGTTGTATAGGATAAGATGTTAGTATCCCTCGTTGCATACGTCTTGAGGTGCTGCTTAGACTCTGTGGGGTGTTCAATTGGGTGAACAACCTTGTATCTTTGGGTATTTTGCTGACAGGCCCACAACACCTCCAGAGAGTTCAATAGTGAATCCCAGCATTCCAGGTTCACCCCTAGATGCCATCAATTTAATTTGATAGCCGATGTGGAGTCTTTCCTCTTCATTCACAGCCACTGACTGTAATTTTCAGCAGCCTTGGAGAGGTCTTTGACTGCTTTGCCGGTGGTCTTTCCCTTGCACCCCCATCTCTCTGAGTAGCCTGGGTGCTGAGGTGACTACAAACCCTCTGTCACCTACTTTCACCGGAGGAACCTTCGCTTTCCAGCCTTGTTGCTATGCATCACCTGCCAGCTCAGCATATCAAAGCTTCTCGTGCTTGTAGGTCTTCTCCACTGCACTCATTTAGGGAACAATAAGCTTCTGGTCCAAGTCTGCCAGCATCTTCTAGTCCCATGCATTGACTAGCTGCCCACTGTCTGGGCTTAATGTAGTGAGGCTTGCTTGACCCTCGCCCCTTCTGGACAAATTTTGTTGCCTGCCAGCGTGATCATGAGGGAGGGAATGCGTTTACACTTGTCCAATTGCTTTCCAGCACTGCTGCAAGACACTTTAACACCTGGTTGTGCTGGATTTGGACAAAGAGGTCATGTGGGGTCTTCACCAAACCACCGGCCTAGGTTTTGTGAGAGAAGGAAGGACATGGTAGGCAGCCCTGATGGTAAAGCTCAACCTGAATGTCTCTATCATTCACAGCTCTTTCCAAGATATCTTCCTCTTCTCCACTCCTTCCCATGCCATCCACTGCCCTAGCTTTGCCTGTGCCACTGCTTCCTCTTCCCAACGTACCTCCTGAACCACCAGCTTACATCTCTGTACTGAAGTGGCCTTGTTTCAGGCTGGTGTGCTGGACCCAAGACCAAGAACACTCCTCCCCTCCTACGAGATTACGTAGCACAAGATTTGATGTGTCCATCTGTTTTTGCTACACTTGCTAAAGCTAGCCATGAATCCACTTGTTTTACAGTGGAAAAATATGGTGGAACTGTTTGATATTGTCACAAAACATGTGGGTGAGGGTGTTTGTCATAAAGATATTTACATTCCAGAGAGTGAAGTCCGTCATATCATGAGATTTTGTCGTGACATTTAGCAAGAGTTCTGACGTTTCCATCTTTTTGCCCATCAATTTACTTTAAACAATAGTGTGTAAACAAACATTCCCCACTATAAAAAAGCAACAACAAAACAAAATGTACACAATGACAACAAAATCAAACAAACTCTTTTTTTGTTTTTTGTAAAGGAGAATCTGCTCATGGACTGCAGCTCCAGGATCATCTCCACATAAAGGAGGAAGAGGAAGAACTGTGGGAAAGTCTGGAGGTAAAGCAGGAGACGGATATTACAGCTGTTACCATAAAGAGTGAAGATGAAGAGGAGGAAGTTCAGTGTTCTCTGCTTCTCTGGAGACAAAGTGAGGAGAACATCAAAGGAGAACCTGCAACCTGCAGCTCAGCTAAACTCATTAAAGTAGAACCAAATGGAGACATCAGTGAAGGTCCAGAAGCAGCAAACACTTGTACACAACCAGACACTGATGGAGAGGAAACAGACTGCTCTGACACTGAAGACAGTGAGGATTGGAGGGAACCTTTGTCCCAGTCTGAAGCTCAGAGTGAACACATGGACATGAGCTGTGAGAGCTTTCAAACATCTGAGGTTAGGACTGAGAACAACAACAAAGGAACATCACAGAACACAGAGAAACGCTTTAGTTGTGACCTGTGTGGGAAACAATTTAGCAACATAACACATCTGAAGATCCACACGAGAATTCACACAGGAGAGAAACCCTTTGGTTGTGATTTGTGTGGGAAAAAGTTTGGAGACAGGACAAATCTGAAGGTCCACACAAGAATTCACACAGGAGAGAAACCCTTTGCTTGTGACGTGTGTGGTCAAAAGTTTAATCAAAAGGCGAGTCTTTCTGCACACATGAGAATTCACACAGGAGAGAAACCCTTTGCTTGTGACGTCTGTGGGAAACGATTTAGCAACAAATCTAGTCTAAGGAGGCACACGACAATCCACACAGGAGAGAAACCGCATGGTTGTGATGTTTGTCAGAAACAGTTTTCTCTAAAGAAGCATTTGAAGGATCACATGAGAATCCACACAGGAGAGAAACCCTATGGTTGTGTTGTTTGTCAGAAACGGTTTTCTCAAAAGAAGCATTTGAAGCTTCACATGTTTATCCACTCAGGAGAGAAACCCTATGAATGTGATGTTTGTCAGAAAAGATTTACTACCAAGCAGTTAGTGATTAATCACATGATAATTCACACAGGAGAAAAGCCCTATGAATGTGATGTTTGTCAGAAAAGATTTACTACCAAGCAGTTTGTGATTAATCACATGAGAATCCACACAGGAGAGAAACCCTATGGTTGTGATGTTTGTCAGAAACGCTTTTCTCAAAAGAAGCATTTGAAGCGTCACATGTTTATCCACACAGGAGAGAAACCCTATGAATGTGATGTTTGTCAGAAAAGATTTACTACCAAGCAGTTAGTGATTAATCACATGAGAATCCACACAGGAGAGAAACCCTTTGGTTGTGGTGTTTGTGGTCAAAGTTTTACTTGTAAGAGAAGTCTTTCCAGACACACGAGTGGCCACACAGGAGTGAAAGCTTTTAAATGTAATGTTTGTGAAAAAGGATATAAAGGCAATTTTGAACTGAAGCAACACATGAGAACCCATACTGGAGAGAAACCCTATGTTTGTGATGTTTGTCAGAAAAGATTTATTCAAAAGACTCACTTGAATCGACACATTAGAATACACACAAGAGCAGGGGTCACCAAACGGCAGACCCCAGGCCCGGACCGCAGGGGGTTCCATGCAGAGTGAAAACTTAATGTAGCGCTTCTATGTTTAGCCTGAGCAAGGAAACACTCAAGCCAATCACATGCAAGTTCTCCGTCCCGCGTGACATGGCTAAACCGATCAGGTTTTTGTATAGCCGTTGGTAAATATTACGACTCAGGGCAGAGACAAACAGGAGTGTATCACACGAGAAAATGGAAAAAGAGAAGAAAGTTTGCCTTATGGGGAAAGTAAAGGCTTACAGTCACAAACACGAGACAACACATGGCAGAAGCACCGGGCCCAAGTGGCGAGTTTTCTGCGGCGGCAACGTTGCCGTCAGTGGCATCACTAATTTTTCTCAAAAAATTAAATTCCGACAACGTCCCATTTGGAACTATTTTGGCTTTAAACGAGGCAGAGACGGTAAAGCACCACCAGCTATAGGAGCCAAAGGAGGAAATTTTTTTTGTTTTATCTGCACGGACTCAGAGCGATCTTTTTTTTTTTCATACAAAGGAGGGATCACATCCAAACTCATAAACAGCAGTGACGTCACCCAGAAAATGCATACAAATATAGTTTTCTCAGGGAATCAGTTCCTGTTTATTGCATTTTATCCTTTATGGTTTATTATGTTGGAGAAGAAGCATTATTGTAAAATAGTTTTTTGTTTTTTTTTTTAATGACAGGTAATTTGTTATCCTAAGTTATTATTTATATTAGTTAAACAAATTGATGTGCAAAAAGGAAACTGAATGATTATTTTTTTTAATTTCAACCATGTGAATTCTAGCTTCATATATTAGTTTTTTTTAATGCTTATATGCTTTTGTTCATGTAATCTTATCATGCACCAAACAACACTATAAGTAATTAATACGTATTTCTAACTTGTACAAATACATTGCAGTTCATAATAATAAAAATGATTTTTAGAAAAAGACTTCAGTATTGTGATATTACCCGGAACCGTGATACTTTGTCTGGTATAGTATCGTGGTTACTCATTTTGGTATCGTAACAACTGTATTTAGAACTATGTATTTTTTTTAGTCTTTTTTTAATTATTTGTTTGAATAATTAAAATCAAATGCCAGTGTGTATAAAACAGTCAAACGTGATGAACTGGGTTGTTTTGGTCCCAAATGACTTTGAATGGTTTCAGTGTTGGGGAATGCACATTCTAAGCTTTAATATGGATTATCCTGTGGCTGTAAATCACAGACTGAGCTGCAGTGTATCTTTGCTCATCGGGGCGTGGCTGAAATGCACATATTTGTATCTGTAATCAAATATTTTTTGCAGCATTTTAAAGTTTGTTGTTTAACATATATTGTTGACTATTTTAATGTTTGCCCATTTTTAATAAACCTGTCTTTTTTTCCAAGTGTTGGACCTATATGTCATTTGTGGATGTTAATGAAGGATTCAAGCAGTTCCTGTACACCCAGTTTGAATCAGCCCACTATGATCCCATTTGTTCTTTTCCTGCTACTCGAGGAAGGCGGTCACATTTATTTATTTTTTGCTCCCTCTTTTCCCACCCATATCTGACCTTTTGTTTTGTCTGGTCTTGTGAAACTAATAGGAGCCTCTCTTTGCATCTCATTCAAAACTGGAATTATGGAATTAATCAATTGGTCTCTCAATGCAATCGATCACAGTTTTTTGACAAAAAGACCGGGCAATGTGGCTGGATTTGCAATGGACACTTGGAACAAGTGTCTGTCAGTGCTTTTTGTGGAAGACGTGCAGGACATCTACATGATTGGAATTATGGTAGCAGACATGCTGTTGATTGGAGCTGGCAGCTTTCAGACCTATCACAAAGTCTGTATTATGTTGGCAACTGTTTTGGGAAGGCTGCCAGTTATTTCTGCAAGTTAAAAAGGCCACCATTTTGGATTACTGCAGAGAGACCCAGGACAGAATGCTATTTGAAATTGACCTAGCCTGAATCAAAAACACATTGCTTATCTTCTTTTGCCTCCCAAAGCCATCCATTCAAGGCTGCCTCAACTCACCTGGTGTTATGCAGACAGATGCTCCATCCCCCCCTACCCACCCCCCCCCCTCCTCCTCTCCCCCACGCCACATGGAACTTTGTTCTGAACTGGATCTATTCAATCATCACTTGTCATCAGACTGTTTTCAAAAACAAAGTGAACTGTCCACCCTCCTTCCCCTCCAAGCAACAGGGAAGGCGCAGTGGAGCGCCCAGAAGAGGCTGCACAGCCTCGCCCTCCAGCGGCTGGAAATCCTTTTCCCCTTCTCTGTCCTGGACCCCGCCCCAAACACCCCTCTGCCATTTGCAGTATGAAAACCACATTGGAAAAAAATGTGCAAGGAGCTCAAAGTGCACTGTCAACATTTAAAAAGATTTCACAATAAAAAACAATAAAAAAAAAACAACCAACAATCAATCCATGCCACTAAAAATAAAGCTATTCTATTCTATCCCAACACTGGGGTTGAGGAGACTAAATGGAGATGTGATTGCACTTTCCTGCCTCGTGTTGTTTCCACTCATCACTGCAGTTGAATTCTATGCCAGCACAGTTACATATACAACTGTAAAAGTAGAACAACAATAAACCGGTTCCCATTTGCATGGTGTGGTCATTTGATACAAACGCACTTCGAGAGCTCTTTGGTAGGCTTGTTATGAGAGCGCGGCTGTACATAGAGTAGGAAGTTACAGCTTTTTGACTCCGTTTGCTGCTGTTCCCTGACCGCTGAGAGCAACTGTGGGTTTTGAGTTGTCGATATTAGATGGTGGACGGGTTCCTACATTTAAAGATTTTCTTAAAAAACAAAACCTAACAGTGACAAGACACGAAGGAAAGCCGAACACGTTGCCGTCCTGTTTGCTGCGTCGCAGCAGCCTGAACTTGTTGCTGAGCAGTATGGAATCACAGGAGTGCCAAAAAGGAAATAAATGTGGAAATTTAAAGAGAATCAATAATGAAAAATATACAATGAAGTCATATTCTCTTTCCATTTTCTTTGCTTTTGCTTATTCCATTTTGTCATTTGTTTTTCTGTTTTTTCTTTCCCATTTGCGTTTTGACATTGCTTTTACTCCTTTTTACAGAAACTTATTTTAACAGTTAATGCCTCTTTTAGTCCTGTCTTTTAATATATGTTGTGTTGTATTGTTTTAATCCTGTAGCACTTTGAGGTTTGGCATCAAATGTAAAGTGCATTACAAATAAAATGTATTATTATTATTATTATTACTTGATGGCTCAAGCTGTCAAGTAATAGCGATGTCAAAGCAAAGCACCCAGAAAGACCCACTTGGGTCCTTCTGTCCAGGTTGACTAGACGATGCCTGATCACACGATTCCTGCTTGCAGTGGCTATGTACGTATTAGATATGTTCAGGGTTGGGAGGTTTACTTTAAAAAAGTAATTCGGTACAATTACAAGTTACCTGTTAACCTGCTAAAAATGGAATCAGTAACTTAATCTAAGTATCACTATATTAAAGTAATGTAACTGATTACGTTTGGATTACTTCAATACCAAACATGCAAATAAAGACACAAAAGGATAGAATACGTGTAACCTATTCACTGTATTATTTTAGACAAATGTAAAATCCCCTTTTACAGTTACACTGTATTGAAGGAACTGTTTTAGTTTAACACAGACTGGTAGTTTAAATAAACAAATAAGGTGTTGAAAGATTATCAATCTATTTACTCATTAATTATGAAAAATTCCGTTGAATCGTTGACCTAGACCACAGACCAAACTATAATGATTATTGTATGTTAAAAAGGAGAGGAAATGTCTCCAAAATTGTCCTGGTTTAGAGCGGCAAAGTGAAGGATGTTGGTGCTCAAGTTAAAGAACACAGATACAGATGTCCAGGTTTAAGGTGGTTTATTTTGCTGTGGTCTGTAAAGTGATATAACAAACGTCTATCAGTATAGTAGATACCACACATCATGTAAACTACTCTGAAATGAGCAATATCAACGGAAAACAGTATTCATTCAATGTTCAACACTTATCATATTACAAAGCAAATAACGTCACATGGGGTTGCCAAATAAACAAATTAGCTTCATTAACACACTAGCATAACACAAAGTTAGCTCTACATAAATAATAACATCTCCAAACTCCAAACTTCAGCATTTTAACATCATCTCACTCATCTTCTGTCATTAACACAGTGATAAAACAAGGACTTGAGATGAATGGAGTGAAAAGACAAAGGAAAAACACACTATGGAGCTGCATCAGCTCAAACACACCATCTTACAACTGCACCGTGAGAAATTAGCATTTAGCACGTTCATGTGCGAGTGATACATTCATAAACACCGGACAACTATGGTGCGTCAACATGGGAAATATCAAACTTATAAGAAAAACTGACTGTAAATGAACGAAACATTACACTTAATGCAATAAACAGTGAACAATGCATCAAGTGTGGGCTTTCTAAAAGTGGTATATAATCATTATTGTTACAGTTTAGTAATATATGTAAAACAAAAAAGCACCACCTGAAAGTGGTATGTCAGGTTTTAACTAGTTCTATAGTTATAGTTACAAAGGTTACATACACAACATAGAAACAATTGTCAGTTGATGTTTTAGGTATTAACATGATCAAGGGTAAATTAAAAGTAATTCTCCTACACTGGTGTCAGCATGCCTTTTATGTGTCATGTAATGTACAGGTGCTGACTTTAATTAAATGTGTGCAAAATACAATTTGCTGAAAATTATTTCCTAGATTAACAAATGCAGTTATCCTGCAGCCTTATTCTACGGACGCACGTTTACAGCACTAGAAGAAGAAAGCAGCTCCTAGCTGGGGAGGTTATGTACAGAATTTTACATGTATTAATATACACATATGTGTCCGGTTGTACAAGCACATACATACATATATATATTATATATATATATGTGTGTGTGTGTGTTGACCGACATGATCATGTGTTATCAAATTCAAGTTATTTTTTGTAGCACTACAAATACATCATTTTTTTTTTAATTATCATTAATAATATTATTCAATATAATTGTAACTAGAATTTTATACACTATATTGTCTTCATTGAGATGGTATTTTTTTGGCTCCAGAAACATTTTAATCCAGGTGAGAGGAAGCAAAATGGCTCCTTTGAGAATAATGGTTATAGACTGCTGCCATAAGGGCACATGAACACCTTTCAGGAGGTTCACACTAACATTTCAGGTTATTTTTCAACATCAAAGACTTTTTTTTCATCTATCAATCATAAGTTGTTGCACAACACCAAAATGAACAAGAAAATCAGAAATAAATCAATAAAAAGGCCTAAATTCAAGGTTAATAATGGACGAGACAAAGGAAAGAGTTTAGACGAGCCTGCAGACACAATAAATAATATATACCATGAGCTCAGAGCCAAGGTACAAGGTTGGCCCTTTTACTTCTGCGTGGAGGGAACACCTCTCTATGCGATTGGCCGCCCTGCCTCTAGGGGGTTGTGGCCGTGTGTTGTTGTTACAAATGTCCATTAAAAAGCTCTTGTTTGTTTTACAGTCACAGAAAACTATGTTTAATGTTTTTAAGCATCTTAAAATCTAAGGTTACGGGGGATTGGGGTCTACGCCTATGTGCGTCTACGGGGAGATTTTACGCAGAACCTTAAATCAGGCTTAAGCAGTGACAAGCAGAGCTGTGTGTGCGTGTGTGTGTGGGGTGGGAGCGTCGGCGGCGCACACGGCGGACACTCCTCGGCAGAGCTCTTGTGAACAGTGCTCCGCTCCAGAGAATAATCCTTTTATGACGAAAAACATGGGGGCAATTTTGGCCCGTAGAACAAGGTTTTTAGAGACATTCTTGGCTAAATTTAGGGACAAATGGCCCATTGCACTCACTAATTTCCAACATGAGCATTTATTGTTTCCATCGAGGGATGACATATTCTTACCAGTGAGAATGTTTTTGATGATATATCGTGAATGATAACATGTTGCACATTTTTACTGCCTCGTGTGGTTTTCTCCTTTCGGATTGACCCTAAATGAACATGGGGCAATAACATTTGGTAAACACTGTTCTATGTCAAAATGTTTCTATTTATGAGGATTGTGTTCACGGTGACGTGGGTGTCCTTTACTTTCTTTTCTGAAAGGTGACAACCTGATGCAGATCCATACAAGTCGGCTCCCTCGTCTTGGATCAATGATATATTTCCTCCTTGTTTCTGTCATTAGACCAGGGGCAGACTGGGGGACGAACATGTCCCGAGAGTCATTGACAGACCGACTCACTTCATACGAGGTGTGGGGAGCCAGCCAGCCAGTCGGCAACATAAGTTTCATGTCCCTTGATTAAAAAAAACTGCATTTGATGTTGCTTTGGACCATAATCATATAGTAATCTTTAACTTGAACCCTTAAGTTGCAACAGTAAAATAATTACAGCAGTATAATGATTTTACAGCATGTAGTGATTTAAAGGCAAACAGGTCATTAACATATGACTAACCCACCAACCCAACCAAGCTCCAGTATCCCTTATATTTTAATACAAGTGTACAGGAAATCTAAAATAGCCACTTGTCAATGTCAACAACTTAAAACTTAAATACAAATGTGATTAGAATCTGGTAGGCCTTCATTTGTTGACATTAAAATGCTGTTAACATTCCTACTAGGGCTGGCCGATATGCACCAAAACTCATATCTCAATACATTTTCTCAAAATGGTGAATCTCAATCATTTTTATTTCATATCAAGTCTGACCAGAAAGACAATTCACAAAACAAAAAGATTCATACCTGCTTTGCAATAGGACGGATGTGGTTGACGTTCAGTGAACGAACCAGGTGGAGCAAATCCACGTCCAACAGCTCAAAGACGAGGCACTTATAGCCCAGGTATTCAAACTGCTCATAGAATGTGACCAGATTGAAGTGGTCAGCATTCAGAGAGCTGATGGTCTTCAACACTGACAGCTGGAGGGAAAAAAGGACAGTTAGATCACCTTCATATCACTTTACCCCAAAAATTCATAGTTAAAGTTCTGTTGAAGGCACCAAACACTTACTTCGTCCTCCACATCTTGAAAATACTCCTTCTTTAGGATTTTTACTGCCACCAATTTGCTGCTGTTGTGAGCACGACACTTGGCAACTTTCCCAAAGCTACCTTCTCCGATAAACTCTAGGATTGTGTATCGAGTGGAGGGGCTGTGGAGGGCATGCCCTACCATTAGAGGATGTGCTGTCAAAGTGAAATGACAGGGCACAAGGTTAGTATTCAGTAATTTAACACTAATGCTCACACAAAGAAGGAAATATTGTTCTGTCCTGTCACTTCTAAAGTTTGGGTTGGAAAAAAAGCCCAAGAGGAAAAAGTACTGAGTAACAAGAGCATCAATAGAAACGTAATGAAAAAATATCCAGCAAGAATAATAATAAAGTACAGATACTTCAAAAATAGTTACGTACAGTATTAAGTACTTTAAGTTCATTTGTCCACACTGAATACATGCATGTACAATATAGGAAACAGATTATTGACATTATTTGAAAGTGAAAGGTTGTCTAACTGCAAGATGATAGAGAATCCAACAGTATCTGAAAATCCACTGTACATGTGAAGTCCTGTCCCTGTATTGACTGCATGTGTAGCACATCCTAATTTTCTGTTGGTACACTGAGCACTTTTTACAGTAAAAAGATATGCACACACATTTTTGATTCTGAAAGCTCCCACAAAGTGTTCCAAACAGTATCATTTACATCAAATATTGAGCCTATTTTTCAAGGAAAAGTCTTTTTAATATATTAAAACTAGAGTAAACGTATTCTCTAATAATGACAATCTGTACTTCTGGTTTTTTTTTATTTTGTTTTTGTTTTTTTTTATAGAAAATCTAGTGAATCCTTCAATGACTACAGTGTTCTTTCATCTTAGCTGATTCAAATTCATTCTCATATTATGTCTGTAAAGTCTGTTTTACCTGCAGCAGCCATTCCTCACTCAGGTTTTTACAATTGAAGCTTTCAAACTTCACAAAAATAGCTTGTTTTACTTCTGATACAAAGATACTTAGAGTTTTTTCACACTTCAAACAGTATCATCTACATAAGATATTAAACTTATTTTTCAAGAATTATTTTTTTTTTTTTTTACTTGTCTGCACATGCTGTCAAAGGTCAACACCACAGGAAGTGCAATCATTATGAGACAGCAATGCATATTTTGTTATTGCAATAAAATACATTGATTTAAGTTTATTGCTTAATTGTGACCATCACCAGCCCTCCCTAAGGAAGGGTAAGAAGTCTTTTATTATAGGGAGGATATAAAAAGGGAGAGCAGTGTTACACCTAAGTGGAGGGGAAAGGGAGCAGGGAGAAGAGACTCAAGGCAGGAAATAGAAAAGGTGGGGAAGAATAGACTGTTTTACAGTGAGGGTGAGATGTGAGGTTGTAGAATAAATTGTGCTTATTATGCTGTGTAATCCAGCCAGTATGGTGACAAGTGTGAAGCTTAGTTATAATGGTGGTGGCTGTGAACAGGGGGAATGAGTGAATGGTAGTACCTAAAGGTATTTGGGATTAACGTGTCTAAGGTTAAACCCAGTATGAGTTTTATCCCACATCCCAAGGCGTGCCAGTGCATCGTATACCAGTATATGTGCAAAAAAAAAAACCCGCTACTGCAAACCCAGGAACTGCCCTGGGCCCGCAGATGCAGCCAGGCCAGCAGAAAGAGCGGGGGCCAGGGAGCCCCTGTCACTGTTTTTATCCCACCAACCTTTTAACCATTTGTATATGTTTTAATGTAATCATGTCACCTTAATTGGTAATTATGTATTGCTGGTAATCATTATATTTATCTATCACTGCGGCCGTATTTTAAGTTGCTGTGGTTTTGCTGGTTTGCTGTGTGCCCTGAGTTCCAAAGTGATAGTATACTTATCGTGATTACTGGGCTTATATTGTTTGATGTGCCAGTGTTAATAAATGTATTACAACCTACCTCCAGCCTTTTTCAGTTAATTCTGAACACCTATTGTTAATTCTAATTGCTACATACTGACTAATGATATTTATATAATAATGATATTTCAAAGTGCTTTAAATACAATTAAAGTCAAGTCAAGATTCACAGGCATATAAAGTAAGGACTAATACAATATAAAATAGCTTCAAATACTGGTAATAAGACACACCTTTTTTAAGTAAAAAATAAAAAAATACAAATGTTTAAATCCAAACTTTAAAAAAAATTCATAAAATAACATTTCAAATATGTTGAAAATTTTAATGCAAAATAAACGTAAGTGATGAATTATCAATATCTGATTTATAATAATATATTAGAATGTGTGTTTAGTTCACCCAGTGTGGTGCGTCCTAAAGAAGGACAGCTGATGTGTGGAGAAACACCGCCGTCTAGTGGCCACAACAGTACATTACTGGTTTATATCTCAACTGTGAATGAGTGTCTGAAAGTCTGACACAGAGACACAATGTGTATTTAATTATTGTTTCTATAACATTCACTCCTTATGACAGTAAAAAGAAAAAAGTCATTTATAAAGTACTGCAGTAACTATACCCTATACTCTGATACCATGAAACATTATGATTTGAAAAACACTGTGGTATAAGTTTTAACAGACATAGTGCCCTGCACTGTGATCAACAGGAACAGTAGAGCTACACATTACTGAAACTTGAACCTTTGATCAGCTGATCAATGATTACAAATAAGAAATCAGGGTCTATTTTAAAGCTTTGTGATGCATGTTTATTGCTTTATTTGTTCATTGGATCCCCATTAGCTTCCATCATGGTGATTGACACGTGTTCGTTACACCAGTAAATACATTAAGAAAACACGATATATACATTAATGTTGGTAAAATAATGATTTTAAAGATCTTTTAAATATGCGTAAAGCTGACATGTATTTCAGGTTCATAGGTAATTTGTTCCAAGGTTTAAAATATCCTGTGATTCCTGCACTTTTAGGAGGGTACCCCCTAGGTTACGTGTACCCCCTAGGTTACGTGTACCCCTAAGGGTACGCGATGGCACTACAGGGGTTACTTGAGAGAGAAAGAGAGTGGAACAAATAAAGTGTCTGTCTTGGTCCCACCCCAGACATGAGATGACTGGATGTGATGAAAACTATAGATATAAATCTATTCAGGAGGCACTAAATCATTGATTCTCAACCTTGGGGTCACCTGGAGTTTATTTGGTGTTGCCTGAAATTTCTGAAAAATTCAATAAGATTTTTAATATATTATTGTTTTTGTTTTAATTAAATTTAAACAACACAATCTTTAACAACTGTATTTCTATACTTTCACTTTGTGAAATATAAATCTAGTTCAACTAAAATGCAGTGAAAATATATCTGAGCTCAAACATGATCAAAAACTAATTCTAGAAAACAAAATGTCTTTGGGGTTGCCATAAATTCTTGATATTAATATGGGGTCACGATCCAAAAAAGGTTGGGAACCACTGCACTAAATAATGTGTATTTCCACTTGTTTACAAAATGAGATTCTTTAACATGTGTGTTATCAGTCGTTCATTCCATCATCATGCTCTATAGATGTTTTTAAATAGTTTTCTAAGCAAATTGTTGGAGTCGGATAAAGGAGGTACTTTGATTCAGAAATAAGAAAAAGGGGGTACAAACAAGTGTGAAAGCCACTGTTCTAGAACATCAGTACATTATTGTAGGGAACACAAATGAGCTGATATTGCAACATTTAGCTAATAGATTTTGAGGTAGGTTCACATTTCTGTTGAGTCACTGCACAAAGACTCAAAGTATTTTTTTTACATGAATCATTGATATTATTGCAGATGTTGGAGCTGTGTATTTTTATGAAGGTAGATATGTTGCAAAATGGGAGAACTTGTTGAATGTGATGTGAGCTTGTGTTAAAAAATAAATAAAAAATTCACCCACGTGTGAAATGATTTTCACGAGACAAATGATGGGAAAAAATGTAAACCTGTAGAATTACAATTTAAACCCAAAGAAAATATTCACACATGCATGATCTGAATGTGAAGTCACAGAAAAAATATTACCAAATGTGTAGAATGATATTACAAAAATAAAATGACAGCCGCAAACATGTAACCAAACATTTACTCGTATGTTTTTTTTTTTTGTATTACTTGTGCCAGTTATTGTTTATAACCACAATTCTACGGTTACAACTTCTCAATTCTGCAGCTACAAATGCACAAATACTTTTCTCACCTAAATCCCATTTTGCAACATATCTACCTTCATATATTTTTGGCAGGGGAGTTTATATCATCTGTGTTTTGAATATGAGTTAAAGTTTGTGTGGCAAGATGAGGATCATAAAATAATCAATCTGGTTGCTGAACAACGCCACCTGGGGAATTTCACTCCAGGAAGTTATCACCAGTTGTAACATGTGGACTAAAGGCTACACAGGTTCAAAATTAACCACGGGGCCAGAGACAGTGTTCAGAAGTACAAATAATCTTTATTACAATGAGTGTTAAAAGCAGCTCACCTGCTATCGATACCTAATATTAGACAAGGCCAGCAGAGGGGAATGGACAGTGCTGGGTTACCTCGGAGGCCCAAAACCAAGGAGGGACGAGGAAATCATACAATCACTCGTGACACTGCGCACACACACACCAGGGATTGGGTCGCCAACCGGAGTCCACAGCACCTGTCCACAGGGCAAAGGAGAACCATAAAATGACCACCCAGCACACTCACTAAACAATAAACAATATAGAAATAACAAGTGGAGGAGTTCAAGTATCTCAGGGTCTTGTTCACGAGTGGTAAATGGTAAATGGACTTGATTTATATAGCGCCTTATAACCACAGTGAAGCAGTCTCAAAGCGCTTTACACATCAGCTCATTCACCCAATCACTCTCACATTCACACACCAATGGGACAGGACTGCCATGCAAGGCGCTAGTCGACTACTGGGAGCAACTTAGGGTTCAGTGTCTTGCCCAAGGACACTTCGACACATAGTCGGGTACTGGGATCGAACCCCCAACCTCTCGATCAGAGGACGACCCACTACCACCTGAACCACGGTCGCCCTAAGTGTGAGTGAGGGTAGGATGGAGCGTGAGATTGAGATAGACGAATCGGTGTGGCGTCAGCAGTGATGCGGTCGCTGTATCGGACTGTTGTGGTGAAGAGGGAGCTGAGTTGGGGGGCAAAGCTCTCAATTTACCGATCGATCTACGTTCCTACCCTCACCTATGGTCATGAGATTTGGGTAATGACTGAAAGGACAAGATCGCGGATACAGGCGGCCGAAATGAGTTTCTTTCGCAGAGTGGCTGGGCGCACCCTTCGAGATAAGGTGAGAAGCTCAGTCACTCGGGAGGAGCTCGGAGTAGAGCTCCTTCACGTTGAAAGGAGCCAGCTGAGGTGGCTCGGGCATTTGTTTTGGATGCCTCCTGGTCGTGTCCCTCAGGAGGTGTTTCAAGCATGTCCTATTGGGAAGAGGCCACGTGGTAGGCCCAGGACACGCTGGAGGGACTATGTCTCTGAGCTGGCCTGGAGTCGCCTCGGGGTCCCCCCAGAACAGCTGGAGGAGGTGTGCGTGGATCGGGAGGTCTGGGCATCTCTGCTGAGACTGCTGCCTCCGCGACCTGGCCCCGGATAAAAGCGGTAAAATGGATGGATGGATGGAAATAACAAAATACAATATAACCAAAAGCAAACTACGAAATAAATTGAACTCAATCAACAATTAACAATTAAATCTCAAATACAAGAGAAATACAAAATAAATCAAATTCAAATCAATACAAAAATGAAGGATCACATAAATCAATAAACGAATGAAAAATAATTACATTTCCAACAGAATATCAACGCAAACAAAAGAAATACAAAAGAAATGAAATTCAATTAATCAGTAAACAAATATTTAAATTTGAAATACAAAGGAACTACGAAATAATTGAAATTGAAATCAGAACACAAATGAAGGAGCAAATAAATCAATAAACAAAGTATTAAATCTCCAACAGAATGTCAATGCACACAAAAGAAATACAAAATAAATCAAAGTCTAAAGAGCATAGGCTGCTGATAAAAATAAAACAGCCGCATTGACGCAGCAGCGGTATTCTGACAGCAGAGGAACACTAACACAGTGCGGCCAGACCCGTATATAAAATGTGTGAGTCACCGCCCAGCAATCAGTGGAACAGGAGGGGTGAGGAACCACTTAGGTAAAGTTAGAAATATATTCACAGGTTCAGCTTTTCATTCAGTAACATGTTGTAGTGTCATCAAACTCACAGCACACATAGTTGAACTCTTCTTGATTAACTATGTGTGCTCTGAGAAAAAAAATAAATAAAAAAACTACTACATGTTATAAGACAGTTATTGCATATTTTAGTACTTATTTAATGAAAAAAAAAGTCACTAAAATGTTACAAAAGCACATTTGTTGAAACTAAGTGTTGTAGTATAATCATGAAGAGTTAATCTATGTGTGCTGTGAGTTTGATTACACTACAACATGTAATAGTACAGTTATTGCATATTTTAGTACTTATTTAATGAAAAAAATCACTAAAATTACATGAATATTTATTCAAACTAAGTGTTGTAGTATAATCAAGAAAAGTTCAGCTATGTGTGCTGTAAGTTTTATGACACTACCACTTTCCTTTGTGAAGTTATTGGTTTTTATTTTTTGTACCTTTTTCCGGTGTTGTAATTTGCAGACGGTCCCTGCTTATTCCAGCCACAGTCGGCTCCGCGTAGAGGCCAATATAAATGACCAAGAGCGGAGAACGGCTCGTTTTGAGGAAAATCCGCTTGTAGCGTTCAGTCCACCTTGCTGTGATTGTAACGAGGTCTCGGTTTTGTAAAAGCAATGTTCCGTTGATGAGTTATTGGTCCAGAAAAGCTGAATCTGTGAATATTTTTATAACTTTATCTAAGTCTACAGTCGCGTCTTCGACATTAACACAAAAAGTAAAAAAAAAAGACATTTACAACACGGCCATAGTGTACATCCGGGCATTTTTTGGCTCATTATTGGAACGCAAACCCTGGGTTTCTACCTGGCTCCGCCCACCTGAACACCGTTTCTTAACACTTTAATGAACCTTAACACTTTTCTCTGAAACACATTAGTAACATCACACACCACAGACGTGTTCACATCATTACTAATGTTGTGTTGCTATACGACTTTTTTTTTTTTTTTTTTTTTTGTGCAAATGGTAGTTTTCTCTCTAACATTGTAGATGTAGATCATTTAGTGAAAGTCACTGAGAGGTTGATCTGCATTAAAACATTTACTGACATCAGTAAAGTTCTCTGGATAAAGTTCATCAGTAAAGTTGGATAAAGGTTTTAATCCAGAGAACTTTACTACAGACGTCATTCTACATTTGAAGCAACCCTTACCTGCACTGAATTGAAATCTTTTTGAACAATACACAGAAATACAAGACTTTACAGAACAGCATGCTATTGTAGACTCAACATGTAAGGTTAGAACATGATTATTATAATAATATGTTTCGGTCTAAAGTGGGCCGGTCTGAGGTATGAAGCTCCAGAGCTGGAAATGAGTCCCACTCATGATGAATGTATAGTCTGCTGTCATGGCTCTATGTTGCTGCATGGAACGAGCAGGAAACGACCAATAGCCTGACGTTGAAAAGTAACTTCCGTGAACGTGAATCTGCGTTGATGAGGCCTAAAAATGATCAGAAATCAGAAAGGATTTTATTTGCCAGGTACAGTTTAAAAAATCTAACCGCCTTCATCGAGTAGTAGAAGAGAATTAAGTTAAAGACCAAAATACACATAATATGTGTCAAAATCATTTATCAAAAATATTCTTAAGGAATTTATAAATTGTGCAAAATATTTTTAATTGGCTACATTTTTTAACTTGTTATTATTTTCATTTAATTCTTTTTTTTGTTTTCCTCTCTTCTCTAAATTTTATTTGTATGTACCGTGTGTGTGCGTGTGTGTGTGTACACACGCACTAAATCTGACGTAAGAACCAGTACGTAATTGCGTGTAATGTGTACATTATTGGAACGCAATGACGTAGTGGTTATGACGTACTGGTTATGACGTCAGACTTAGTGCGTGTAGTTCACAGTACACGGTGTCGAAACGCAGAGTGAAAGTTCTCTTTGACACTACAACTTCTCTCCAAAGCCTGAGCATTTAAAAAGAAAGATAAACAATGGTAAGACAGGATTTCATTGTCTTCATCTGCTTTATATTCATAATTGAACAAATGATTAGATTTTGCAATAAACAAATTAGCATATGACCAACTGATGTCATGATTAAGTGATGCCAGGATCCTGATATATTGTTTTCTCTCTGCAGCGTGAGATTATTTCTATTCATGTGGGCCAAGCTGGAGTCCAGATCGGTAATTCCTGCTGGGAACTTTTCTGTCTGGAGCATGGGATTCAGCCAAACGGACAGGTGCTTTCTAACCAGGAATCTGGAGGAGGAGACGACTCCTTCAACACCTTCTTCAGTGAAACTGGGACAGGGAAACGTGTCCCCAGAGCGCTTTATGTAGACCTGGAGCCTACTGTCATCGGTTTGTAATCATATCATTACTCATTATTATATGATTATATCAGAACTATGACTAACAAACTTATAACTATACACAGAATACTTCTTTATACTGGAATCACTGTGAACACATTATCATTTCTTTTAAATATCAAGACAAAACAATGCAATTCTGTGATACAACAAACCCATTGAAAAAATATATAACCTATTTTAAAATTTTAAATTACAATAATACAACATGACACTTACAGGTGTAGTGCAAATGTCTCAAGGAAACAATAACAACAATGGTGCAAAAATCCAAAAACAATGTAAAACAGTGCAATCAAAAGTTAAAATACAGTATATACAGTTTCAGTACAAGGACATTTCTACTTTCCTGTTTGATTTTAGGTTTTGTGTTACTGACTAATCAAATCAAAGAACACAATGTGCAAACAACATAATATAATTACTGTATATAGAATAGAACAAGAATTAGAATAAAATAAATAGAAATATGAGCAGAAGATTAACATATAAAGTTACAGATTTTTAGTATTAATATTCAATTAGGAGAAAACATGTACAGTGATTGTAAAGGGTGTGTTTCACGTTCATTATACCTTTTTAAATTATCATTTAAAAAAAAAAAGAAATGTGGTGCTATTTGGCCCCCTTCCAGCAGATGGCGCCCTGGGCCTGTGACTAAACATCAGGAAAACTGCACCAATTAAATAAGTCATGTTTTTTTAAAAAAAAAACGTCTATGGATTGAAGATTATTCTGAATTGTGTATTTCATTAGATTATTTTGAAACTACATAACTTTACTGCTTTGAGTTTCTCTATAGACGAAGTGCGAACAGGAACGTACCGTCAGCTGTTTCATCCAGATCAGCTCATCACAGGAAAAGAGGATGCTGCCAACAACTATGCCCGAGGACACTACACCATTGGGAAAGAGATCATAGAACTTGTTATGGATAGGACTCGTAAAATGGTACAGCTAAAAGAAATGAAAGTTGCAGGAAATAAAACCTAATCTTAAAACTAATAAGGATTTTATTGCTTTTTTTTTTACAGGCGGATCAGTGCACTGGCCTGCAGGGATTTCTCATCTACCACTCCTTTGGTGGAGGCACTGGCTCTGGTTTCACCTCCTTGCTGATGGAGAGGCTCTCTGTTGACTATGGTAAAAAGGCCAAGCTTGAGTTTGCTGTCTACCCATCACCCCAGATTTCCACTGCTGTAGTTGAGCCTTACAACTCCATCCTGACCACCCACACCACCTTGGAGCACTCAGACTGTGCCTTCATGGTGGACAACGAGGCCATCTACGACATCTGCCAGAGGAACCTTGATATTCAGCACCCTTCATACCCTAATCTTAACCGTCTCATGAGCCAGACCATCTCATCAATCACATCTTCTCTTCGTTTTGATGGAGCTCTGAATGTTGATCTGACAGAGTTTCAGACCAACTTGGTGCCTTACCCTCGTATCCACTTCCCAATGGCCACCTATGCCCCGGTCATCTCTGCTGAGAAAGCCTACCATGAGCAGCTGTCTGTGTCTGAAATCACAAACGCCTGCTTCGAGCCAGCCAATCAGATGGTGAAGTGTGATCCTCGACATGGTAAATACATGGCCTGCTGTCTGCTGTATCGAGGTGATGTGGCGCCAAAAGACGTCAACGCTGCCATTGCAGCCATTAAGACCAAACGCTCCATCCAGTTTGTGGACTGGTGCCCCACTGGCTTCAAGGTGGGCATCAACTACCAGCCTCCCTCTGTGGTTCCTGGAGGAGACCTGGCCAAAGTGCAGAGGGCCGTTTGCATGCTGAGCAACACCACTGCCATCTCTGAGGCCTGGGCCAGACTAAACCACAAGTTTGACCTCATGTACGCCAAGAGAGCCTTTGTCCACTGGTATGTTGGAGAGGGAATGGAGGAGGGAGAATTCTCAGAGGCCAGAGAGGACATGGCTGCCCTGGAGAAAGATTATGAAGAAGTTGGCGCTGATAGTGTGGAAGATGAGGGAGAGGAAGGAGAAGAATATTAAAGGGCTTGATGTAACTGCACACCCCAAAAGTTTGTCATCAGTCATTGTTCAACCAACTGTTTGCTCTGAAGTGATAAACTAATAAAATGAATTAAAATAAAAAAAATAGAATGAAATGAGCTTGTAATCATTTACAGCATCCTCTAGTGGCTACTCAAGTATTTGTTTCTTGTAAATATTGACATTTGACTCATATTTTAAGAAATTCTGGCTTAAAAATAAGTAATGACTTTAAAAAATAAATAGCCTAGGCCAGTGGTTCTTAAACTTGTTTGGCTCAAGTACCCCCTTTCTCTTATTTCTGAATCCAAGTATCCCCTTTTGTCCGAATACAACATTTTGCTTAGAAAATTAGTTAAAAACAACTATAGAGCATAATGAGGGAATTAATGAGTTTGATTTTTGTAAAGAACCAGTATTTAGGGCAGTGGTTCCCAACCTTTTTTGGATCGTGACCCCATTTTGAGATCTAGAATTTCTGGCGACCCGAGACATTTTTTCTAGAATTAGTTTTTGATCATGTTTGAGTTCAGATAGTTTGTTTTACTGCATTTAAGTTGAACTAGATTCACAATGTGAAAGTATGGAAATATAGTTGTTTTAACATTGTTGATTTAATTAAAAAGAGAGAAAACAATTCAAAAATCTATTCTAATTTTTCAGAAATTCCAGGCTACCCCACAAGGAGTTTCGACCCCAAAGTTGAAAAACACTGATTTAGTGGCTCCCGAATAGATATATATATATATATATATATATATATATATATATATATATATATATATATATATATATATATATACTGTATATATATATACAGTATATATATATATATATGCATATATATACTGATATATATACATATATATTTATGTATATATATATATATATATACAGTATATATTAAATCAAGAAGGCGCTGCGGATGGCTGCTGTGGTGTGTTGGTGCGCACCTTTTTGTCTTGTTTTTGTCGTAAAATCCGCATCTTCCCCCCCTCCTCCCCCTCCCACAGAGACACCTTTCTCCATCAAAGAGAGAGATGTAAATAGACTTTTCAGGAGACAAAACCCCCGTAAGGCTTGTGGACCGGACTCTGTCTCTCCTTCCACCTTAAAGCACTGTGCTGATCAGCTGTCTCCAGTGTTCACAGACATTTTTAACACCTCACTGGAGACATGCACTGTACCAGCCTGTTTTAAGGCCTCCACCATCGTTCCTGTCCCTAAAAAGCTGAGGATCACAGGACTTAATGACTACAGACCCGTCGCTCTGACATCTGTGGTCATGAAGTCCTTTGAACGCCTCATGCTCTCCCACATCAAGGACATCACCGACCCCCACCTGGACCCCCTGCAGTTTGCCTATATGTAGCAGTATTGCTGCTAGCAAGTTAGTCTGGCCTATTAACAGGGTGGGAGAATAAAAGGGATTGAGTTTCTTCCTCCAACCACTCGTTCCTCCCTGGCTTTTGCTCCTCCCAATACCTGACTCGGGCACTCCTGTTGCACGCTACCGGAACTGCGTGCTCTCATTGATTCTCAGATCGGTAGGTGTGCGACTCGCTCATTTTCAAATGTTTGATTGCCTGATCTTAATGATGGACTCGTGGTTATTACGCATTATAGGGTCATTTAATACCGACAGACGGTGGCGATCATCAGCCCCCCCAAACCTGACCTCGCCCTGCAGCGGGTAGGCATTGATTGTGGCTAATGTGTAGGCTACCATTAGCTGTGGTGATAACGTGTCTGTGTTAAACAGAACCGGAACACACCAGCCGCGCAGGACGGAGGCTCTGCTACCGGGGGAGGGCTGCCGGCGATCGGGACACGGGACCTGTTGGAGAAAGCTAAGTAGAACAAGGAACACTGCTGCTTCGCCTACTGCGTGTCCACGGGAACGCTTACACCCCGAGGCATCGGTAGCTTCGGCTGCTTTAATCGAAGCCGGTGCCCGGCTCGCACTCGGCTGCCCCGGCTGCGGCTGTTAGTGACGGGTATCGCCCGGTCTAGCTTCTGTGCGCATGACGTTGCGTGTCTGTGTCAGTGTGTAGTGTGTAGTGTGTGCATGCTTGCGTGTGTGTGACGTTTGCGTGTCAGTGTGGGTGTGTGTGTGTGTGTGTGTGTGTCTTGCCTAAGGGAAGATTCATCACTTGTGTGTTCTTATTGTTCGGTTTTGCATATTGTTTTTGTCAGATGTATTTGGTTAAAAAATAGTTGAATGTTTTGTTTTCATGACAGAATACCCCCAACTGTAGACCTGATTTGTAAACCTATTTGTGTTTTCTTTTTGTTTATGGAATGTCCGCTCATATTGGTGTTTAAATTTGGTTATATTGTATCCTTACTGTGCTTCTCCTCTCGGCAGCCGCAGCAGTCATCGTGGTGGTGGGTCCGAGGTGGTGGTTTTTTTCGTGTGCGGTGCAGTCCTGGTGTAGGCGTTTGGGCGTTTCCTCCCCCCCCCACATAGTCGTGAGTGTGTCACTTTAATTTGATTTGATTTATTTGGACCCTCCTCCCACGTTGATGGTAGGCCCGGTTGCTGCTGTATATAGTGAGCTTACTCTTTTATATGGACAGTTGTTTTTTTTATTGTTAAAGAATAAACCATTGTAAGTTTTTCCACCAAGAAACGCGTCTCTGTTCTCCATTGTACACGACCACCTGTGTGTCTTCTGTTTACCCCTTGACGGAAGTCTGTTTAAACCTAATTTTGAGGGGTTGGCGTTGTCATTTTTTTCTACCTAACGGGCGCTTCGCCTTATAACGCCACATTTGGCGTTGTCGACAGGACGTGTGTATAGTGAGCGTGGAGACGTGAGGGCTTGGGGTGTGTTTTTTTTTTTTTTTTCTTGATACGTTGATGGTTTTTGTTTAATGGTAGTCCTACGGATATTGACTCTAAGGCGAAGCAGCAGTGCGTTTCCTGATTATAGTGGTTAGATTTAGTGGTCACGGTAGCATAATGGAGGGGGAACTTCAGGATTTGAGGGACTTGGTAGCACAGTTGAGGGCAGACAATGAGAGGTTGCAGCAGGCTGCGCCTGGTCCTAGTGCCGCACCTCTCACTCCCACCGAGCCCCAGCAGGCATCTTCTGCTACTAGCTTTCCAGTCGCTGAGAGACTGGTCTTAGTACCTAGAGACAGGAAGTGCCCCATCTTTTCAGGTAGATCAGGCTTAGGGCTGGAGGAATGGCTGGAGGAAGCTGAGGCATGTATGCGAGCACGTCATCTGTCAAGATCAGATAAAGCGTTTTTTCTTTATGATCACTTGACAGGAGAAGCACGGGAGGAGATAAAGTACCGAACAAACGTAGAGCGCAATGATCCAGACACCATTATTGCCATTTTGCGGGAGCTTTACGGCTGTTCGGACTCCTACGTTGCTTTACAGGAGGCCTTTTTCTCACGACGGCAGCAGGAGGGGGAGACTCTTCAGGAGTTTTCGCTTGCACTCATGAGTTTAATGGCCTCTGTGAAGCAACGGGCTCCAAGTAATGTGCTTAACTCGGACGTTTTATTGCGTGATCAGTTTATTGAGAACGTGTTGGATTGCTCCCTCCGCAGAGAGCTAAAACAGTTGGTACGTCGGCAGCCTGTAATTTCTCTGCTTGAAGTGAGAGCCGAGGCAATTCGATGGGAGAAGGAGGGATTACCAGGAGGGGTGCGGGGGCGGAGTCACTCGGTCCCTTCAGTACTGGGCCTACAGTATGGAGTCCAGCGCGCCCCCCCGGCGGCTAATCCACCACCTAGTGAGCTGCTCGAAGTAAAGGAGATGTTAAAGCTCCAGCAGGTACAGCTTAACCAGCTAACCGAAACACTGGCTAGGCTGCAGACTAACCAGCAGTACAATCGGCCACTTAACCGGGCTACAGTAATTTGTAGACGTTGTCAGCAACCCGGCCATTTTGCCAGAGAATGTGAGGGAGGGCGTGGTCCTCCCCGTCCCCAACCGCGGTCGGCTTGCGCTCTGCCGGGCCTGCAGCCTCATTCCTCTCAGCAGTCGGAAAACTAGTGCCCGCCGAGCTGCAGAGCCAAAGTTCGGAGGGGGCCACCAGAGGCTCATTAGCGATGTCTGGGTATAAGGACCAAGCTAAGCTAGTCGCCGCTTGTCCGCAGTTGGAGGTAGTTATGGGGGGGGTACTGGTTCCATGCTTAGTCGATACCGGCTCAATGGTATCCACTGTCACACAGCATTTTTTTAAGGAGCACTTTGAACCGTGGGGCCAGGATAGGCTACAATCCTGTAAGTGGCTGCAACTTCGGGCGGCAAATGGGTTGCCCATTCCCTACCTCGGCTACCTGGAGCTCGATGTTGAGCTCTGTGGCAACCTGCTACCAGGATGCGGAGTACTGGTGGTCCAGCACCCTCCCGCTGATGGTTCTCCTCATTTACCTGGTGTTCTGGGGATGAACATCCTGCAAAGGTGTTACAAAACACTGTTTGGCCAGTATGGTCTCGCTCTGTTTGAGCTGCCAATCGTCACTAAAGCACCCCCATCGGTGGCACAAGCTTTGCAGAAATGCCACCGGATCCCAATAGACTCGCTCACTGAGGTCCCTGGTAGAGTGAAGGTGCGCGGACAGAAGGTTTGTAGGATCCCTGGTGGCACCATGCAGGTGATACAAGCCACCTGTTCAGCCCATTTTTCGGGTGCCAGAGTACTCTATGAGCCCCCAATCCAGGGACTCCCTGCTGGATTGCTGGCCTCCCCATCACTGGTGGATGTGGAGTACAGCACGGCGTATATTCCCATCGTGAACGTCGGTACTGTGGAGGTGGTGCTTT
This sequence comes from Gouania willdenowi, assembly GCF_900634775.1. Lineage (NCBI taxonomy): Eukaryota > Metazoa > Chordata > Actinopteri > Blenniiformes > Gobiesocidae > Gouania > Gouania willdenowi. The sequence goes on from NC_041047.1 coordinate 39,256,675, forward strand.
ACCCTCGTACTATAGTAGGAGCCCTGGTGAAAGTTCATGTGGCGAGTTCACCCTCAGTAATTGAAGAGGCCTCTGCCCATGTAGCCACTGTGACATCGCAGGCAGTTGCCCCTACGTTATTGGATCAGGTTGAGGCAGTAGACCTTTCCCTCCTGTCCAGAGAGGAGCAGAAGGAAGCGCGCTGTCTTCTCAATCAGTACACTTCTGTGTTCTCTTCCCATGACAGTGATTTAGGTTGTACTAATTTAATTTCCCATCAGATCCCTCTCTTAGATGATGCCCCCATCCGACAGCGCTACAGACGTATTCCTCCCTCGGAATACGAAGTAGTCAAAGAGCATATAAATCACCTGTAAAGTGCACAGATCATTAGGGAGAGCAGCAGTCCTTTTGCTTCTCCGATCGTCCTGGTTAAGAAAAAGGATGGTAGCTTGCGCCTTTGCGTGGACTACCGTCAACTTAACCGTAAGACAAGAAAGGATGCCTTCCCCCTTCCCCGCATAGAGGAGTCACTAGATGCGTTGACTGGAGCTCGCTGGTTTTCCACTATGGATTTAGCCAGTGGGTACAATCAGGTTCCGATGGCTGAAGCAGATCGGCCGAAGACAGCGTTTTGCACTCCGTTCGGTCTGTTTGAATGGAACCGTATGCCCTTTGGGCTGTGTAATGCCCCCAGCACGTTCCAGCGCCTCATGCAGAGGATTTTTGGGGATAAGCAGTGTCAGGCCCTACTCTTGTATTTGGATGACATTGTTGTCTTCTCCTCCACTTTCCAGCAACATTTGGGGAGATTGGAGGAAGTGCTCCAGCGGCTACAGAGGGAGGGCCTGAAGGCAAAACTGTCTAAATGTTCCTTCTTCAGACCGGAGGTTAGCTATTTAGGGCACGTCATCTCTGCCAGTGGTGTCTCCACTGACCCCACAAAGATTGAGGCGGTAGCTAAGTGGCCGTCCCCCACCACCATCCCAGAGCTGCGATCCTTTCTCGGGTTCGCCAGCTATTATCGTCGTTTTGTGGAGGGTTTTGCCAAACTGGCTGCCCCCCTTCACCGGCTGGTAGCCGATCTCGGAGGGTCGAAGTCCAAGCGGTCTGAGCCTTTGGTTGCGGGCAAGTGGACGTCCGAACATCAACAGAGCTTCGAGGCATTGAAGTCCAAGTTCACAGATGCCCCTGTGCTTGCATATGCTGACTTCTCCCTTCCATTCATCCTAGAGGTGGATGCCAGTCATGGTGGCCTGGGCGCTGTTCTTTCGCAAGAGCAAGGGGGGAAGGTTCGGCCTATAGCATTTGCTAGCAGAGGATTGAGACCGACAGAGCGCAACCCAGTAAATTACAGTTCTATGAAATTGGAATTCCTGGCGTTAAAATGGGCTATGACCGATAAATTTCGAGAGTATTTGCTTGGCCACAGGTGTGTTGTCTTCACGGACAATAATCCCCTGAGCCACCTGTCTTCGGCCAAACTTGGCGCTCTAGAGCAGCGTTGGGCAGCCCAGCTAGCTGCTTTTGATTTTGAGATCCGCTACCGTCCAGGTAAAAACAACGCGAATGCGGATGCTTTGTCCCGTCAGCACCCACCGGTGGCCATAGAGTTGGATGCAATGGTTGCCGGTACCGGTCTTCCATCACCCTTGAGGCAAGCTTTGCAAACCCGAGGGTTTGAAGCACAGCAAGCCGCTGTACAAGTATTTCCCCAGCAACTACCCACTGACCTCTCAGCCCTTCAGCAGGCTGATCCGGTGCTCGGTAAGGTGTTGGCATTCTGGCGTGAGAAACGGTACCCAAACCGCGATGAGCGTAGCCAGCTGTCCCGGCTCGCGCTGGCACTTCTCAGACAATGGGGTCAATTGGTTGAGGAGACTGGGGTGGCTTATCGACAGGTTTCGCGTTCCGATGGTGGTGAGCCAGTTCGTCAGGTGCTCCTGCCTGTTGCCTTGAAAGCACAGGTTCTTACTGAGCTCCACCAAAATCAGGGCCATCAGGGTGTAGATAGGACCTTGGACTTGCTGAGGCAGCGGTGTTACTGGCCGGGGATGGCGTCGGATGTGAGGCACTGGTGTCAAACCTGTGAACGATGTCAGGTCGCAAAGGATGCCGGGCCATCAGCTAGGAGTTTCCTGGGCCATTTGTTGGCTTCAGAGCCGAATGAAATTTTAGCCATAGATTTCACCATGCTCGAGCCATCTCGTAGCGCACTGGAGAATGTCCTTGTGGTGACCGATGTGTTCAGCAAGTACACCCTGGCCTTTCCGACCCGAGACCAAACTGCATCTACAGTAGCCCAGGTGTTGTCAGTGGAGTGGTTTTCAAAGTTTGGCGCTCCAGTCCGGATTCATTCGGACCAGGGTAGGAACTTTGAGAGTACACTCATCAAACAGCTCTGCAAACTATATGGGATTGAAAAGTCCCGGACAACCCCTTATCACCCCGCTGGGAATGGCCAGTGCGAGCGGTTTAATCGCACACTTCACGATCTGTTACGTACTTTGCCAACATCCCGTAAGCGGGATTGGCACTCCTGTCTACCACAAGTGTTGTATGCCTACAACACTACTCCCCACCAATCGACTGGGGAATCTCCTTTCTTCCTCATGTTCGGCCGGGAGGCAAGGCTTCCAGTCGATTTTCTGTTGGGGAGGGTCCAAGACCCTGTGGGAGGGACTGTGCGTGATTGGGTGCAGGAGCACCAAACTCGGTTGCTTCTAGCTTTTGATAGCGTTCGAGACCGGCTAAAGGTCGCAGCCGAGCGCCGTAAGAAGAACCACGACCAGGGTGTTCGACTGGAACCCCTGGTGGAGGGCCAACTGGTGTTGTTACGAAACTATGGTAGAAAGGGCCGTTGCAAAATCCAAGATAAGTGGGGTTCGGTGCAGCATCGGGTGGTAAAAGCCCCGCCCGGGGAAGGCCCGGTGTATGCAGTGGCCCCAGTCAATGAACCTACTGAGGTCAAACGTGTACACCGGACGCTCCTGAAGGTTGTTGCGGGAGACATCCCCGCTGTGGATACATCCCCTCCTCCTCAAGCTTCTCCTGACCAGCCAATAAGACAGGATGATTCATCCGGGGACGATGTAATGGCATGGGTGAGGGATACTTCCCCCACACCAGCCAGGCGTGCTTCGGCAGTCACCCAGGACTTAACCCCGGCTCTCCCAGCCACGACACTGGCACCTCATCCCGCCGCCAGAGCATGCTCCCCTCTGGGGAGTAGGGGCTTGACTAGGCGGCAAACAACACGCTCCACAGCTGGCCAGCACTCAAACCTCCATCACCTTCCTCGGACGGTTAGGGAGCGGGCCCCCGCAAGACCCGTTTCCTCACAATCAATTGCTATGTCTGTTTTCTTTCGACCATGGAATTAGGCTCATTCATCTTCTATTGGTGCCTCGTCGGGGCGACGATCAGAGAAAAGGGGGGTGGATGTAGCAGTATTGCTGCTAGCAAGTTAGTCTGGCCTATTAACAGGGTGGGAGAATAAAAGGGATTGAGTTTCTTCCTCCAACCACTCGTTCCTCCCTGGCTTTTGCTCCTCCCAATACCTGACTCGTGCACTCCTGTTGCACGCTACCGGAACTGCGTGCTCTCATTGATTCTCAGATCGGTAGGTGTGCGACTCGCTCATTTTCAAATGTTTGATTGCCTGATCTTAATGATGGACTCGTGGTTATTACGCATTATAGGGTCATTTAATACCGACAGACGGTGGCGATCATCAGCCCCCCCAAACCTGACCTCGCCCTGCAGCGGGTAGGCATTGATTGTGGCTAATGTGTAGGCTACCATTAGCTGTGGTGATAACGTGTCTGTGTTAAACAGAACCGGAACACACCAGCCGCGCAGGACGGAGGCTCTGCTACCGGGGGAGGGCTGCCGGCGATCGGGACACGGGACCTGTTGGAGAAAGCTAAGTAGAACAAGGAACACTGCTGCTTCGCCTACTGCGTGTCCACGGGAACGCTTACACCCCGAGGCATCGGTAGCTTCGGCTGCTTTAATCGAAGCCGGTGCCCGGCTCGCACTCGGCTGCCCCGGCTGCGGCTGTTAGTGACGGGTATCGCCCGGTCTAGCTTCTGTGTGCATGACGTTGCGTGTCTGTGTCAGTGTGTAGTGTGTAGTGTGTGCATGCTTGCGTGTGTGTGACGTTTGCGTGTCAGTGTGGGTGTGTGTGTGTGTGTCTTGCCTAAGGGAAGATTCATCACTTGTGTGTTCTTATTGTTCGGTTTTGCATATTGTTTTTGTCAGATGTATTTGGTTAAAAAATAGTTGAATGTTTTGTTTTCATGACAGAATACCCCCAACTGTAGACCTGATTTGTAAACCTATTTGTGTTTTCTTTTTGTTTATGGAATGTCCGCTCATATTGGTGTTTAAATTTGGTTATATTGTATCCTTACTGTGCTTCTCCTCTCGGCAGCCGCAGCAGTCATCGTGGTGGTGGGTCCGAGGTGGTGGTTTTTTTCGTGTGCGGTGCAGTCCTGGTGTAGGCGTTTGGGCGTTTCCTCCCCCCCCCCACATAGTCGTGAGTGTGTCACTTTAATTTGATTTGATTTATTTGGACCCTCCTCCCACGTTGATGGTAGGCCCGGTTGCTGCTGTATATAGTGAGCTTACTCTTTTATATGGACAGTTGTTTTTTTTATTGTTAAAGAATAAACCATTGTAAGTTTTTCCACCAAGAAACGCGTCTCTGTTCTCCATTGTACACGACCACCTGTGTGTCTTCTGTTTACCCCTTGACGGAAGTCTGTTTAAACCTAATTTTGAGGGGTTGGCGTTGTCATTTTTTTCTACCTAACGGGCGCTTCGCCTTATAACGCCACATATAGATCCAACAGGTCTGTAGACGATGCTGTAAACCTGGCTCTCCACTTCATCCTCCAGCACCTGGACTCCCCAGGCTCCTACGCCAGGATCCTGTTTGTGGACTTCAGCTCTGCTTTCAACACTATAATCCCAGCTCTCCTTCAGGACAAGCTTTCCCAGCTGAACGTGCCAGACTCCACCTGCAAGTGGATCACAGACTTCCTGTCTGACAGGAAGCAGCACGTGAAACTGGGAAAAACCATCTCTGCTCCCCGGACCATGAGCACTGGATCTCCTCAGGGCTGTGTTCTTTCTCCTCTGCTCTTCTCCCTGTACACCAACAGCTGCACCTCCTCTCACCAGTCGGTCAAACTCCTGAAGTTTGCAGACGACACGAACATCATCGGTCTCATCTCTGTGGAGACGAGTCTGACTACAGGTGGGAGACAGACCGGCTGGTGTCCTGGTGCAGCCAGAACAACCTGGAGCTCAACGCTTTAAAGACAGTGGAGATAATAGCAGACTTCAGGAAGAACCCAGCCCCCCTCACCCCCCTCACCCTGGGAGACTCTACAGTGAGCTCTGTGGAGTACTTCTGCTTCCTGGGGACCATCATCACTCAGGACCTCAAGTGGGAGCTGAACATCACCCAACAAGATCCACATGAACAAGTATTTAGCCATCTAACAAAATCATCATCATAAACACCATTAAAGAAACATAAACAATTGTTTTGTATAGTCTCCATACTCTCCCAACAAGATATACTGTATGTCATGACACGACAGCACTTCCGTGGTTTGTGTTGGAAACACAGAAACACGGAGAAAATGACAAAAACAACTCAGAACAGCCTCAGTGAGGATCATCCACAAAGTCAATCCTTCCTTTTGTACAATTCACTGTATAAAATACGAAACATTTTCTGACCTTTCTTTTGCTGAAGGTCTGGTAACTCATGTGTTGGTCTCCATCTTTTAAAAGCTGTAGTTTTTCCTCAAAAAAAAAGTTTCTCTATTGTCTCTAGCGCTGTCATCCTGACTGTAGTGTTATGTCGCCCACTAGCTAGAGAACGTAGCAGCAGCGGTCACATGGCATCTATTCACTAATGTACTGTGAACCTGAGTCACTGCACCAACTACGTTATGTCACGCAACTCTATAGAGGGTTTTCACCGACGTAACGTTCTGTAGCAACCCGGATGCGCGGCCATGTTGGGGGAAATCGGAGCCAAACTCTGCGATGGATAGAAAAGCTCCTCAAAATGCGTTATAATTGCAAAGGCATACTGTGAAGGACTTGGTCCGCAGAAAAAGTTACGAATTAAGGACGCTGGGCTTGTAATCGGAGGGTTGCCGGCTTGAATCTCACCCGGGCCATCACTGTGGGTTGTTGAGCAAATCCCTTAACCCCGAACTGCTCACCAGGCAATATTATGTGTCTGCAGAGCCGGAGGCACCAGCTACAGGACTGCACTCTTATGCTGCGTTTACACCAAACGCGTTTTCTGCGTTTCCCTATTTGCTTCATATCCGCGTCTGAAGCGAAGCTCCGCCCACCAGACTCCCAAAAGGCGACAACCAGGCTCTGTTTGTTTCCACCATCAACTATGGAGGACCTCCGTCAATTCACTGCTCCTAACCTCGGAAGGGGAAAAAACGTCCGCTTTCCTGGCTTCACCAGGTTAACCAGCGCCACATCCAACTCGGTGAGCTTCACTGACTGCTTCAGAAGCTACACCTGGATGATGACTGCTTCCAGTGGTACCTGTGGATGACCAGCGCCCGATTCGACGATCTGCTGGGTCGGATTGGCCCACGGATGTCCCGGCAGGATACCAACTACCGGAGCTCCATCTCTGCATGAAGATGCCATGATTCATCAGACACATCTCTCAAATACACAATAAGATAGATAGATACTATATTAATCCCAAGGGAATTTAAAAGCAGAATTATTAAAATTATTGTTTTCTGGAGATACCTATTCTGGGAGATAAGGCCTGCTTTATTATTGTCTTTATCATAAATATATTACAACTAAAATAAAAGTCATTATAATAAATTATTTACTATTGTTATTTTTTCTCCTCTGGAGACCTATTCTGGAAGATGAGGCTTGTTTCATTAATATTTATTGTTTTTAACTCTTATTAATAAATCATTATTTATTTACTACTGTTAATTATTGTCATCTGGCAACACATTCTGGGAGATAAGGCCTGTTCTCTCTAATCTCTCCACCTTTTATGCACACGTACACACACCCACAATATACATATCTGATTATCAATGATCTGAGCTTTTCTATGTTGTTCACTGTGCAGGTATCTGGCCACAGGTGACTCCTTCAGGACCACAGCTAACAGCTATGGACGAGAGGTCTTCACATCGTACTTCTCTGCATGAGTTATTCCATGGCTAGACATATTGCACCAGCACACCCAAAACGACTATTTTAAGAGCCAACCACATACTTCTATAGAGCAAACTTCCTATTGTATTAACATGTGTATAATAAATATGGAAGAATGGGGAGAGAAACGTCTGTCAGCTTCATTTTTAACCAGAAAGAAATAATCCAAGAAACCTCACCTCTGAAATTAATTTAAGGCATTAAAGGTCTCACAGAGAATCAATATGAGGAAACTATATATTGTATGAACAAAATATAGAACCTTGATGTGGTGTACACATTGCTGTTAATATGCATTGATATAAATTAAAAAGAAAGCAAAAGTACACTTCAAAATGTGTTTTTAATCAACAATTCTGAAAGAACATCATGTACATTAACATAATACCTCAATTTTAAACAAACTATTAACTTCAATATTATAATACTTACATAATAAACAAACTAGTATCAACAACTATTCACAATGTGGTTCCTGCCATGCAAAGAGTGCCGCCCACCCCAGCCCATCCAGCCCATCCAGCCCAATCCAAAACCTAATTAAAATCTTCCAAATTTAGTGTTACCGGATGATAATCAAGAAGTTTATAACTTTGAAATTTAATGTTCCCTAAATTCTGGTGGCACTTTTTGCAGGGTAGGAAGCAGGTCTCTGAAAAACATCTCATCCTCAGTCAGAGCTGGTGGTGAGGAGGTGGTCTCCTGAAGGTCTGTAGGATAAGCTGCTCCACCTCTCTTGGAGGGCCTTGGCTGGGCCTCTTCTTTGCTCTTTTTCCTTAAAAATAAACAAACATTATATATATATATATATATATATATATATATATATATATATATATATATATATATATATATATATATAATAGCTTATCAAGTCACTGTTACTTAAATAAGATCATAGATATATTTTAATTAAACATTAAATGAGGTAATGATCAACATTGTCATCACTGATATACCAAGCATAGAAGAGCTTTTAAAAGACTGGATGGTTATAACTTACAACACAATCCATTCATCCATCCATCCATTTTCTGACCCGCTTACTTACAGCACAGTACAGATAATACAGAGCAAAAGCAAAAATCCCTGGATGACGACAATATTTTAACAGCAGGCAGAGATCATTCACATTGTACTGTGATATTGTTTCCTTTTTCAGAAATAAATGAAACATGATGCTGCAGTTTCTATTAGGGATGCACCCAAATTACAATTTTTGACAGAAACTGAAACACCAAAAGAAATTATTGTGCAAATTATTATTCCCCCATTGCATTTCTGGCTCTGAATGTGTACTAACCACTGAAATTAAAACATTGCGATTGTATAAATTAATATTAATGCTTAAGTAAAATAAAGTAACCTGACCACACTCATACATTAAATAATATTGTACAAGCCTTTAACTGACTGAGCTGCTGGAAGAGAGTGTCAGAACAGTCTCAGTGTGGAGCATCCACAAAGTCAATCCTTCCTTTTTTACCATTCACTGTAGAAAATACCAACAATGTTCTGACCATACCTTTGCTGAAGGTCTGGTAACTCAGATGTTGGTCTCCATCTTTTAAAAGCTGTCGTTTTTCCTCAAAACAAAGTTTCTCTATCATCTCTAGCGCTGTCATCCTGACTGTAGTGTTATCCCGCCCACTAGCTAGAGAACGTAGCAGCAGCGGTCACATGGCATCTATTCACTAATGTACTGTGAACTTAGGTATAGCATTTAGCATAGCGCGGTTAGGTCCAAAGGCAGCTCTCTACGCTGCCTTTGGACGTAATTGGTTGTCATCTTGGGGACCTGACTGCGCATGCGCAAACACGTAAAAACATGCAATGGCAACAGGGGTGTGGCCTCCTTCTGCCTTACAGCAAAGTGAAAAAAAAAAAAGAAGACTGCAGCTGTTCCAGGAAATAGCGCTGTTTAGTAATTTGGGCTATGAAACGCACACAATGTGGACACTTTTAAACTTATAGGTACTGTAGGCTATTGGAAATGGAAAAATAAATAATTTATAATTATATTATAATTCAAACAAATAATCAAAATATCAGTTCACCCTTGGGTAGGCACTGCCTACCTTGCCTACCCTGACGGCACGTCACTGGTGACAAGTAACAAAGTACAAATACTTTGTTTCTTTTTTTTTTTTTTTTTTTTTTTTTTTTTTTTTTTTACCTTGTCTGCACATGCTGTCGAAGGTTAACACTACAAGAAGTGCAATCTTTTGACAGCAATGCATATTTTATTATTGCAATTAAATAAATTTATTTATTTCATTGCATAATTGTGACCGTCACCAGCCCTCCCTAGGGAAGGGTAAGAAATACTTTATTAAAGGGAGGATGTAAAAAAGAGAGGGCAGTGTTACACCAAGGTGAGGGGTTGGAGGGGGGTGGGGAAGTTAACAGGGAAGAGGGATACAAGATAGGATATGGAATGGGTGGGGAATAGTTTTAAGTGATGCGATGTGAAATTGTGGTTGTGTATATTGTGTTTATTGTTGTGTTGTCAAGCCAGTTTGGTGACCAGTGTGTGGTTTAGGAATAATGGTGGTGGCTGTGAACAGAGGAAGAGGTGAGTGGAAATTCCATAAAACAGGTATTTGGGAACAACGTGTCTAAGGTTGAGCCCAGTATGAGTGTTATCCCACAGCCCAAGGCCAGTGCATCCATGACAAATGTATTTCCAAGTACCGCCACTGCATAACCCAAGAGCCGCCCCCGGGCCCGAAGAAGCAGTCAGGCCAGCAGCAAGAGCAGGCAGCCTAAGGGCCCCCGGCGACCACCCCACGGCCAAGCAGTCCCCCGAACGCCCCCAAGATCCCAAGCCGAGAGGCAGCCATCGCCCCCCCATACACACCCGAGAAAGCCCCAAGGAGCCAAGGACCCAGCGCACCACGCCACCGATCCCACCCCCAACCCCCAGACCCCCCACCCCATCGACCCCCCCACCCCCCCACCCCACCCCCGCGCCCAACCCCCCGAGGGGAGGGCCCAGAGAACTCCCTGCCCGAGGCCCCAGCGGAGGAGCCGAAGCCCACGCCCAGCAGACGACCAGAACCGCGCCGAACAGGCAGCCAGTGGGCACCCGCCGGCGAGCCCAGAGCCAGCAGGGGCCCGACCCCAGGCCAGAAGGACCCGGAACGGATGCAGCACCAGGAGCAGCCCGCCCAGGGAGGACGACCACACCCCAAGCCGCATAAGGCACCAGGGGGCCGCTGGGAGTCTCCCCGCCGGCCCCCAGGCACCCCAACCTAGCCCCCCACGGCGCCCCAGATCACCCTTCACTGATGCCGCCCGCGCCACGAGCTTCAGTTTTTTTTTTTTTTTAAAGCCAGGGCCCCCTCCAAGGGCCAAGCCAGACCGCCCCGCCGGGATGTGGCCCCCTATTCCGGCCCCCGACACCCTACCTCACGGGGCACTGCCCAAGCAGGGGCCGTACCAGTAGGTACGCAAGGGCGCGGCACGCGCCACCCGCCCCGAAAGACCCCCGCCAGGACCGGCCCGGCCAGCAGGCCAAGCACCCCGGGCCCCAGGAGCACCCCCCGGGACCAGGACCCCCCAAGGGCAAGCCCCCGGGCCAAGCCCCCCGGGACGCATCCCCCACCCCCGCCCGGGACCCGGCCACGGCCCAGCAGGACCGCACAGCCCCGGACAGCCCACGGCCAGCAGCCCAGGGCCCGCCGCCCCCCGGACAGCGCCAGCCACGGAGCAGCGCCCCCCGCCGGCCCGCGAGCAACCGGCGATCCCCACCGCGGGGACGGAGGCACCCCAATGGCACACATCAAGTGCGGGACAGCAGCCCCCAGCCAAAGATGCCCCGGACCCACCCACCAGTCCGCAAACGGCAGGATAGACCCACCAGGCGGCCGACAGCAACCTCCACCACCGGAACAGCTAGCGCCGCCCCCCAGTAAACAGCATCACCCCGAGGCGCCAAGCAACCCCGCCCCAACCCCGGCGAGGACACCAGCACACCCCCAGCACACCCACCCCCCAAACCGGCGAGGCAGGCCGCCCCGGGCCCGCACACCGCGGGGCCCGCCCCCAAGGCCACCAGGAGACGAAACAAGCACCCAGCCACACCCAAGGGGAGGAAGCACCCCCGCGCCCCACCAGGCCGACACCGCCCGGAAAGACCCCGCAAGGAGAGACCCCAGCAAAGCCCCCCCGAGACCCACCGCCACGCCCGACCGCACCATCCTGATGTATTTTTACTCTAAGCAGTGGCCCAGCCACCAACAGAGGAGCCAGGCCCCCACCGGAGAGGCCCAAATATGTGAACCAACCCACCACCCTGTTATGGTGCCTCTCCATTCCCCAATGGAGAGGCACTTCCCTATCCCCTGTGTGAATGTGTGTTTAGTGAATGTATGGGGTGTAATTAAAAGAAGGGGGAAGGAGGGGGCGGTGCTCCCCATCCTGCCTCTGTGGATATATGTGTATGTGGTGTAATAGGCCGGAGGGTGTAGGTGAGTACACCCTCCGGGGGGTGGCATGTTGAAGTGCGATTAAAATTGGAGGGATTAGTATGGTAACTAGAGGTGGGAGTGCCGCCCCCACGCCACTACATAGTGACACAGGTGGCGGCCCCCTCCACCCCCAGTCCCACCATCCAGCCCCCCAAGGGTTGGGTATGGGTGTGTGGTGCATTAAGTGAGTGAGCCAGACCAGCTGGGAGTGAGGTGAAGTGTACATGTAGGAGGCCTGTCTGGTGCGAGCCGGGCCCGTCCGCATGGCGGGCCACGCGAGAGGGTAGATGGTGCAGACGGGCAAGCGGCACTGCGGGCCCCGGAGCAGCAAAGCCGGAGACCCCCCCCACGGCACCCCCCCAGACCGCGACGGCCCCGCGGAGCACGGCGGCACCCCCCACCCCCGGGCGCAGCCAGGCACCAACCCCATCCCCCGGTGCTCCAGGGGGCGACCCCCGCCGCACGCCGGCCCAGAGCGACGCCCCCCCGCCGCCAAGGAGGGCGGCCGAGCAGGGGGGAGGCCCGTGCCCGCACCAGGGCCAGCACAGGCCCACCCGGCGCCACGATATAACACTCTCCACCGGGAGGCGGCCCCGGCCCCCCCGACGAAAGAGGACACCATCTACCGCCAAGCAGGGCCACCCCGCCAGCCACGGACCGGCAAGCCCGAGTACCGAAGCATCCCCAGCCCGGTACCGCCATCCCACACCAACGGCGCCAGTAGAGCCCCCCCCCCCCCCCCCAACGGAGGCGATCCCCGACGACCCACGCACCGGCACGAGACATCCCCCCGACGCCAGCACACCCCGGACGACAGCGGGCCCCAGGCCACCAGCCCTGCCCCGCCCAAGGCTGCGCGGCTCCGCCACGCGCCGCGGCCGGTCCCCGGGCAGATGACAGGAGAGCACGCCCCCGGACACCCAGACCACGGATCCACCCCCGGGACGCCCCCGCCCCGGAATGGCGCCCACGGCGCCCGGTGCACCCAGCCAGCAGACCAGCCAATCCCGACGCGGATCCACCAGGCCAAGAGCCACGCGCCGCGCCCCCGCACACCCACCCAACACGACCCCCGGGGAGGCCCCATAGCACCCCCCACCCCACACCCCTAGCCGTAACGGCCACACCCCAACCATTGCGGCCAAACAAAAGCCCCGGAGGGGGCCCCGCCTGGCTCGTCGCGCAAGCGACATCCCTGGCAAGGGCGCGCCCAAGGGAGCCAAGCCGAGGACCCGCAAGGGCCGACGGAGCAACCCACAGCCACACCCCGCCACCCAGCGACCCAGGAGGCAATCGCCGACCCCGGGCAGCAGCCACCCCCAAAGCTACCCCCACCCCGGATCCCCCCGGACCGGAGCCAAGGACCCCACCACCCCAGGCCCCCCAACGAGACCACCCCCCAGCCAACCCACCCGGCACGGCACCGCCCGCCCCCCAGGCGGGAGCCACAGCCCCCCCACCAGTGCCCCAGACCAACGGGAGCCCCCCACACCCAACCCAACAGGATGGCGGGCGCAAGAGCAAAGGAGGAGGAGGGGGGGAGGACGAGACAGGGGGACAGGGAGCAGGAGGAAGGAGCGGCAGGGGAGCACGCAGGCCCCCAGCCCCAGAGACCAACCAGATGCGTATGCAAGGGGCAACAGCGCCAAATCAAACAGCCCCGGGACCTCGTGAACACCCAGAAGGAATGCACACCCGTGCCGAGGCAACAAGACACCCCGGCAACCCACCCCAGCCATCCCGGCCAAGACCACCCCAGAGGCCCAAGGCGGTCCAGGCCTACAGTTGGGCTAGTGCGTTAGTAAAGAGTGGTGCTGGCAGTCGCTTGCAGGCTAGATCATCAGGCTTTTAAAAATTTAGATTTAATGCAATTAAAAAAGGAGTCCAACGCTCCTCAAAGCACATTGTTTTTTTTTGTTTTCTAAGAGCAGACATCTTTTCCATGGAAATAATTTCTGTGAGGAGATTTTGCCATTGGTTTATGTTTAAGGATTTTTTGTCTTTCCAATTTAGTAATATTGTTTTTTTTGCTATTGATTGAATGTGATTGGTTTGCTGGAAGTTGAAGCATTGTCAGGTCTCCAATCAAACAAAGATTTGGAGATAAAGGAATCCTGCAGTCCAAAATGGAGGACAGTTTTTCAGTGATTAGAATCCAAAAGTGTTCAACTGGGGGGCAAAGCCATAAGGCATGTAGATAGGAATCCGCTGTATTCTGGGTGCACTGAGAGCAGATGTCTGTTGCTGAGAAGCCCATTTTATGCATTTTCTGTTGGGTAATGTGGGATCTGTGGAGGACCTTGTATTGAATTAGCTGAAGGTTTGTGTTTTTTGTCATCTTAAAAGTATTACAACAAATTTCTGTCCAGAAATCAGTGCTCGGGGTGATTGAGAGTTCAGCCTCCCACTTCGCGATTGGTAAGTAATTACAGTTAGTGTTCGAGAGCGCTCTGTATATTTTTGAGAGTTTTTTTGATTTTGTTGAAATTTTTTTCATATATATAGCCAGTTCTGGAGGTTGTAAAGTAGTTAAGTCTAGTGGAGTAGTTTTCTTTATTGTCTCTGTTACTTGTAAGTACTGTAGAAAGTTACTTTTATTTATATCGAATGCTTGGGTTAGATTGTTATATGTCCTGAGCTTATCATTTTCGAAGAGGTCTTGGAGATGAATAATTCCGCTATCTTCCCATGTTTTTAGATAGAGTGGTGTTTTTTTGTTTCTAAAGTCAGGGTTGTGCCAGATTGGAGACAGCATGTTAGTTTTTAATTGAACATTTGTTATGTCCAGGGCTTTCCACCACGCAGTCAGGGTGGAGGCAATCAGTGGGTTTTTAAAGCAGTTGTGATGTTTGAGGGTCATAGTGATAAAAGGGAGATCAGAGAGTTTAATATGTTTGCAGTCTAGCTGTTCTATTTCTAGCCAGGTGTTGTGGTATTCTTTTGGTTTTAACCATTCTGTTAAATATAGAATTTGGTTTGCTAGGTAATAATGTGTGAAATTAGGGGCTTCCAACCCTCCCTCGCTTTTATTTTTTTGAAGAGTTGAAAGGCTTATTTTGGGTTTTTTATTCTTAGCATAGAATTTTGTAATTGCAGAATCTAATCTTTTGAACCATTGCGTTGGTGGTTTCAGTGGGATCATAGAGAACAGATAGTTTATTTTAGGTAAGATTTTCATTTTAACTGAGGCTATTCTGCCAAGGAGTGAGATGGGGAGATTGTTCCATCTCCGCAGGTCTTCTGTGACTTTATCCAACAGAGGGTCTAGATTCAGTTTAATTAATTCATTTAGGTTTGGTGATATATTTAAGCCTAGATATTTAATTATATTTGTGGGGGAGGGGTATTGTGGGTTTTGGATTGCTGGGTTCCATGAATTTTTCGTTAAAGGAAGGATTGATGATTTTGACCAGTTAATGGAATAGTCTGATAGTTTAGAGAAGCTGTTTATTAGTTTAAATAATTCTTCTAATGAAGATTGGGGTTCTTCTAAATAGAGTAAAATGTCATCCGCATAAAGATTAATTTTGTGTTCTGAGATGGATGAGTGGATCCCTCTAATAACAGAGTTCTGACGAACAGCTGATGCGAGAGGTTCAACAAATATTGCAAAAAGCAAAGGTGAGAGTGGGCAACCTTGTCTCGTTCCCCTCTGCAGTGTGAAGCTTTGGGATGTTATTTTGTTTGTGGTTACTGAGGCAAATACTTTGTTTCTAGACCACTAATCTACAATACATTACGATGTCTGTCACTAAAGAAATTTCTAATTTATCTATTGCGCTGAATCCATTTCACGGGAATTACAAAACATTGTCAATCAATTGCACATGAATGACAGGAGATTAAAACGAAGTGTATACTGCACGGTGGCTCTTCTTAACACACACTGTCCACAACTCGTCCAACGTCCTTGTGTTGTGTTTAAGTCTTTAATGCTTCACCAAAATATTGTTAATGATGTTTGTGCAAATTAACTTTAAATCATTAAAAACAAAATGAATGCAGAAAATAGTCATTTCATTGCTAGCATTATCAATTTCTCTGTAAACATGGACAGATATCAGTGCTGCTTAACAAGCAGAATGAAGTTGTTTTATGGAAAATAAACATTTCAGTTAAATAATCGATATTTGGCACCAGTGTATCGATAACTTACCGCAAGACTTAATATTACGATATATCGTATCGATGTTTTTGCACACCCCTATTCTTTACTGTACTTTCTAGTATCTGTACTTTACTTGAGTATTTGTTTTTTGGCCACTTTTTACTTTTACTTCTTTTTTTTTTTTTTTTTTTAAACAAATATCTGTACTTTCTACTCCTTACATTTAAAAAATGAGCTTGTTACTTTTCAGACCTTCGAAGATGACGTCACGATGTAAGAAGACGTCAACTTTTGGTAGTTTGATCTTTTTCTGTTTGGCAGGTCCCTTAGTTTTATGGTTTTGTGAAATGTTTGTAAAATGTTAAACTCAAAGCTGCTCTGGGTTTATTTGAACATTTGCATTTTTTTCTTAAAACATTTTATTTACAAGTTTTATCAATGATGAGTGCTAAATTATTCAGGTGTTCAAAAAGGGGAACATATTTAATTTAATTCCATGTAACAGATTTTTACAAGTTTAAAAAAAAATGTTAAACTCAAAGCTGCTCTGGTTTTTATGTAGCATTTGTACTTGTTTTTTTCTTGATACATTTTATTTACAAATGTTATCTATAATGAGTGCTAAATTCTCCAGGTGTTCAAAGGTAACAGCTTTAAGTTGTTTCCATGTACCAGTATTCTACACTTTCTTTAAAACAAACAAAAAAAGAAAAAAGAATATATGGAGTTTGCTGGTTTAAAAACCCTGTCTTATTATTGACAGGATATTTGTTTTACTTTTTTACTCTAGTAAATGTAGTAGCATTTACTGTTTTACTTTTACTCTTACTTCAAGTATCTATACTTTTACTTAAGTACTGAAGACGTGTACTTTTGCCACCTCTTTTTTTATTTTTTTATTTTTTTAAAACTGATCCATAATCAGTGTATTGATCCAGGATTTGACGTAATCCTGCTCACAGAAAAACAAACAAATAAATAAATGTCGGTAAAAATATGAGCTTCTCGGTTGAGGCAATAAAACAAAGACTGAATCAAACACAGTTCATCGCCTCAACTGCATTAAACATGTTGGAGGACTCAGAGGACTGACTGGTTGTGGTGGGACTGGGAATGAGATGCTAACTGGGCTGATACAGAGAAAATAAGGACCTGGATAATGTAGGAGGTAAACAGATCCAGAAGAGGGCGATAGAGCAACAATAAGGATGTAAGCAGCGGATAGAAGAAGAAGAAGAAGAAGAAGAAGAAGAAGAAGAAGAAGAAGAAGAAGAAGAAGAAGAAGAACAATTAGGAGAAGGTGAGAAGCTGTTTTCTGTCTTTAAAGCTGATTATTGTCGGTCAAACCTCCTTTAGGAGAACATCTGCACCGTGTTTATCTTCCTAACACTGACTGTTCCACTCAGCCCAGCCTCAGGGTAACACGGTCACCAGTTGAACCGTAACACCAGTTCAGCACCACAGATGCCTCGGTACTGTGTAGCAGCTCACTGTACGAGGACTTCTAATGACGGAGTTTCCTTCTATAGATCTATAGATATTTGCACATCTGTTCATAGAGATCTATACTAGATATTAGAGCTCTGGCGATTCAGGATATTTGGGGCCGATACCGGTATTAGGGGCTTAAAAACTAATAAATCGGGTGATACAAAAACCGGAAACATACGAGTAAATACGACTCCTTACTACATACACAGACATTGTTCTGGTTGTTAGAGCTACTATCTTTACCAGGTGAAAAATATATTTTAATGGTTATGGTTTTCCGGAATTTATTTGGCTTTATTTACAGGAGATTAGTTCCTACTGCACTGATAGGAAACACATGGAAACCAGTACTGTTCATATAGATCTATGCAACATATGTTACTGTTCATATAGATCTATGCAACATATGTTACTGTTCATATAGATCTATGTTACATATGTTACTGTTCATATAGATCTATACTACATAGGGTGATGTTCATACAGGTAAAAGCCAGTGAATTAGAATATTTAGAAAAACTTGATTTATTTCAGTAATTGCATTCAAAAGGTGTAACTTGTACATTATATTTATTCATTGCACACAGACTGATGCATTCAAATGTTTATTTCATTTAATTTTGATGATTTGAAGTGGCAACAAATGAAAATCCAAAATTCCGTGTGTCACAAAATTAGAATATTACTTAAGGCTGATACAAAAAAGGGATTTTTAGAAATGTTGGCCAACTGAAAAGTATGAAAATGAAAAATATGAGCATGTACAATACTCAGCTGTCCAAAAGGCGACCATCGACACATTGCACAAGGAGGGAAAGACACAAAAGGTTATTGCTGAAGAGGCTGGCTGTTCTCAGAGCTCTGTGTCCAAACACATTAATGGAGAGGCAAAGGGAAGGAACAACTGTGGTCAGAAAAAGTGTACAAGCAATAGGGATCACCGCGCCCTGGTCAGGATTGTGAAAAAAAACCCATTCAAGAATGTGGGGGAGATTCACAAGGAGTGGACAGCTGCTGGAGTCAGTGCTTCAAGATCCACCACCAAGAGACGCTTGAAAGACATGGGTTTCAACTGCCGCATACCTCGTGTCAAGCCACTGTTGACCAAGAAACAGCGCGAAAAGCGTCTCACCTGGGCTAAGGACAAAAAGAGCTGGACTGCTGCTGAGTGGTCCAAAGTCATGTTTTCTGACGAAAGCAAATTTTGCATTTCCTTTGGAAATCGAGGTCCCAGAGTCTGGAGGAGGACAGGAGAGGCACAGGATCCACGTTGCCTGAAGTCTAGTGTAAAGTTTCCACCATCAGTGATGGTTTGGGGTGCCATGTCATCTGCTGGTGTCGGCCCACTCTGTTTCCTGAGATTCAGGGTCAACGCAGCCGTATACCAGCAAGTTTTAGAGCACTTCATGCTTCCTGCTGCTGACCTGCTCTATGGAGATGGAGATTTCAAGTTCCAACAGGACTTGGCGCCTGCACACAGCGCAAAATCTACCCGTGCCTGGTTTACGGACCATGGTATTTCTGTTCTAAATTGGCCAGCCAACTCCCCTGACCTTAGCCCCATAGAAAATCTGTGGGGTATTGTGAAAAGGAAGATGCAGAATGCCAGACCCAAAAACGCAGAGGAGTTGAAGGCCACTATCAGGGCAACCTGGGCTCTCATAACACCCGAGCAGTGCCAGAAACTCATGGACTCCATGCCACGCCGCATTAACGCAGTAATTGAGGCAAAAGGAGCTCCAACCAAGTATTGAGTATTGTACATGCTCATATTTTTCATTTTCATACTTTTCAGTTGGCCAACATTTCTAAAAATCCCTTTTTTGTATCAGCCTTAAGTAATATTCTAATTTTGTGACACACGGAATTTTGGATTTTCATTTGTTGCCTCTTCAAATCATCAAAATTAAATGAAATAAACATTTGAATGCATCAGTCTGTGTGCAATGAATAAATATAATGTACAAGTTACACCTTTTGAATGCAATTACTGAAATAAATCAAGTTTTTCTAAATATTCTAATTCACTGGCTTTTACCTGTATAGATCTGTGCTAGATTACATGTGTTGGTGATTGCAGTTGCCTGTCCCTGATCTATCCTGACATGTCTACAGTGAGCTTTTGATTCCATGTTGACCTTTTGTTTAAATCTTCTTCTCTGTGAATAATTGCAGCTGATAAAGGAGATCATGACTGAGCAAAGCCAGGAGGCAAAGCAGACTGACAGAGAACCTGAGGAGGTAACATCACAGATCTATGACCATGTTTACTGCAGACTTCTCTAACCTACATATTTCTACAGCTGCTCACGCTAATCAATAACCGATTAAATATATTTACTGTTTTTCAGAAACTGGAAATAAAAGCTTTGTTCCAGAACAAGAGGATTCCAGCCAACGTCCTGTGTGGTAATGAAGTTTACTTTTATTTTGAAATTCATCTGAAAAGACTTGAATCTTTGCTCTTCATCTGTTCATATTGTGCTGTGGGCCAACAGTGATGAACACATGAGAACTTCCACAGCTCCTCAACTTAACATCTACACTTTAATTAATACGTCTCTACAAACATTGTCAACATGTTCTGATTTTCTGTAACATCTGCTGTTGTATTACAGTAACATGTTATTATTAATGATTCTGGTGTTAATGTAAAGGACGCTGCTATTCTTTTGATGGGAATGTCTGCTGTATTTTGCTCATTCCACAGGAAGCCAGAGGCTCTCTGACGTCCTTCCAAGGTCAAAATGTCAGTTCTGTTGTGTCGGATAAAATGTTTGTTTCTCTTGTTGTAGGGATGGTCGATATAGACTAGGAAATCTTTCCCGATAATTTGTGGTATTTATCACGATTTTTACATCTTAAAGTATAAACAGGTTCTTTACAAACAAAAAACTAAATAGAATACATTAAAACTAGACACTTTAAAAAGGCTACAATAGCTGTTTGACTCAAAGAGCTCATGGGCTGATATTTTGTGGAATATATTAGTGCATGTGGATTACTCAGTGTTGCTGTATGCAATTCATTTATTTCCTCATTTAAAATTAAATTACTTTCTTAAAATAAAAAGCATATGAAAAGTCGAAATAACTCAAAGTTATGGTTGATAAATATCTTTCTGATTTCCTATAATTAAACTGGATGAATTAAGCATTCAGGATATTTAGGTGTAATAATCTCAATAGTTACATTACTGTCTAATGCAGTGGTTCCCAACCTTTTTTGTCTTGTGTACCCCTTGAGCCGTTTTGTCATCCCATGAGTACCCCCTCACTCATGTGTGCACATGATTCTTCAAAAGTAGAACACAGCACAACTGAATATTCAAAGCGTCATTTTATTTCCTATTCTTAAATTGAACAAATAATATTCAGGCATTATCTTATTCAACTCAAATTGAACATAAAATGGTGTTGCCTTCAGGGCAATAAAAATGATAAATATAAGAAATAATATTATAATAAACATTTTTATTATTAATACTGTATTATTAATACTAATACATTATTATTAAAGAAAAATTAGAAAGTTGAAATTAGAAAAAATATAAATACCAAATACCATGTGTGTCAAAGCTGAGAATGTCACCTCACACACATAAGTAGAACCAAAAGCTCAATCAATGCATGTTTTCCCAGCTCAGGATATTCCTTCTCCACATCACACCAGAACTCAGTCAATGTCTTCTCATCATAGGTCATTTTCAGACCCTGATAACATGATAAATCCATCAGATGCTCCTGCAGCCTTGCAGGAAGTTTGCTGCAGCTCTCACCCACAATAAATGGGTTCCTCACCCATTCCTGTCCTTCTGACTTTTTTTCAATGTCCTGAAAATACTGGCTGAAATCCATGCAAAGTTTGGACGGATGTGCTTGCACCAGTTTGACTATTGGACCCCTGGCAACATCAGTGGTGGCAAGATGGGAATCAAGTAGTGGAAAACAGCTGACATCTCCATCATCACATTTGTTCTCCCATAGTTTGAGCTTTTTTGTGAATTCTTTAATTTTGTCATACATTTTAAGGATGTGTGACTCCTTTCCCTGAAGCGATTGGTTGAGCTCGTTAAGTTTGGTAAATATGTCGGCGAGATACGCCAGGCGCCCCACCCACTCAGCATCCTCAAACACCAAAGCAAGAGGATGCTGATGCTGCGTCAGAAACAGAAACTTCACTGCGCAGTTCATAAAGTCTGAGTAGTGTTTTCCCACGGGACAGCCAGCGGACGTCCGTGTGAAGCAAAAGCTGTCCGTGCTCTGTACTGCTCTCATCACAAACAGTTTCAAACAATCTGTGATTCAGTGGCCGGGATTGGATGAAATTAATCACCTTCACAGCATCATCCATAACATCACTTAAATCAGAGCTCATTCGCTTACTTGCCAGTGCCTCGCGGTGAATAATACAATGCAGCCATTTAATGTCGGGATTTACCTTTTTTACGTGTCCGAAAAGTCCCTTCACACTCCCCGTCATTGCAGCAGCTCCATCAGTACAGATGTGACCGCAGGTTTTCCACTGTAAATCGTGTTCTTTGAAAAAGATATCTATAATTTGGAACATTTGTTCCCCGGTTGTCTTTCCTGGGAGCTTTTTGCAAAATAAAATATGCTCATTTATGTCCGACACATCTTTGTAACGAACGAAGGCCAGGAGCTGAGCATCACCGCTCACATCTGTCATTTCATCCAGCTGCAAAGCAAACTGACCGGCTTTTTAAATTTTTTTTCACTACTTGTTCAATAATATTCACCGACATATCATCAATCCGACGGGACACGGTGTTGTTCGACAAGGGGATTTTCTTGAGTGTGTCGGCTGCTTTCTTGTCGATCATAATTTCAGCCATCTGCAGGGAGAATGAGCTCTTCAACAATCGAGTGAGGCTTTTTTGATTTCGCCACGAACAGGGATACGGCGTAAGATGCCTCCAGTGCTTTGTTTGACACACTCATAGCCTTCATCATTACATTCTGTCTTGATTTAAACTCCGACAATTTACGTTTGTAAAATTCCTCAGTTTTACTGACACTTTTCGAGTGTTTGGTACTCTGGTGTCGCTGTAAATGGGCTGGCTTCATGGAGTTATTTGCCAGGATTTCACTGCAAAAGAAGCACTGAGGCTGCGGCGGGTCTGCGGACGTAGAAGTGAATCCAAATAAAACATAGTTTTCACTATACAGCCTTGGTTTAGGTTTGGCATCTTTCTTGCGTTTGTCGGCAGGCTCCTCTCCCCCTCCTGTATCCACAGCAACAGGACGTTTCATCCATCTATCCATATTTACACCTGCTGCAGGTAAAAAGGGTTCCGCTGTTCTGATTGTGCCACAGGTTATTCTCTCCCCAGGGAAACAAGTCATAGCGCACACGGACCGTTTTTGACGGACTTATAAAATGACTGAGAATATTTTTTTTTTCATCTTGGAAATAAATTCTTAATTTTTCCACGTACCCCCTGCAATGTGCTCACGTACCCCTTGGGGTACGCGGACCCCTGGGTGGGAAACATTGCACTAGGCCACCAGTCTCATGCCTTGGTGTAATGTTTTCTTTCCCTCACCTCAGGTATATTTATATAACGGGAGATTATGTATAGAACAGGGGAGATTTCATTCATGAATAACGATAGAAATAAATGTATATCACTGTTGTCACAAAAGGATAATAAAACACAAACAATTTAAAACAACAGTAGGAACATCATAAAAAGTTAATAACATTTTTTAAAGCAATTTAACAAAAAGCCTTTCTGAAAAGCGTGGTTTTCAGTTGCTTTTTAAGAGTCCACACAGACAAGCTCATGGAGGGACTGGTGTAAGCTTTTCCAGAGTCTTGGTGCTATTGCCTGGAATGCCAAGTCACCCCGGGTTTTAAAATGTGTTTTTGGGGTCATGAGGAGACCCTGGCCTGATGACCAAATGGTGCGCCCTGAAGTGTAGGGGCACAACAAGTCAGTAATGTATTGAGGGGCCTGACCAAGCAGCGCACGGAAAGTAAGGACTAGGATTTTAAACTCAATACGGAAATTAACTGGGAGCCAATGAAGACCAGAAAGAATGTGGTAAAACAGGAGAAAACCGAATTATAGTAATCAATGCATGACGAGATGAACGCATGTATGATTATTTTGAGATCTGGTTTGGACAGCAGATTCCTCACTTTGGAGATATTTCTCAGATGATAAAAACTATTTTTAGTCAGGACACATTTTTAAAACCACAGATCAACCAACCAAGATACATCAAGTACAATAAAAACAAAACAGGCCCCGAACAGAGCCCTGGGCTACTCCACATGACAGGTCAGACACATTAGACATTACATCGTTAAAAGTAACATTAAAAGTTCTTCCATTTATATAAGAGGTAAACCACTTTAGAACAGCTCCAGAAAACCCCATTTCAGATTTCAGTCGATCAACCAGTATACTGTGATCTACTGTGTCAAAGGCTGCTGTCAGATCAAGTAAAACCAAAACTGTGTAACGACCAAAGTCAGCGGCCGTCAACACGTCACTAGAAACTTTCAGAAGACCAGTTTCAGTGGAGTGGATTGACCTAAAGCCAGATTGATATTTATCATAAAAATCATGTTGTACCATGAATGAGGTCAGCTGCATAGCAACCACTTTCTCCATGATTTTTTAAATGAACGGAAGTTTAGATATGGGCCGGTAGTTTATAGGCTCCCCGGGATCCAGATTAGGCTTTTTAAGAATGAGATTTATTACAGTGTTACGTGTTTCCTCTATGGCCGGTCTCCCTCCTTCCCCTTTCTGAGTGGCTGTAGCACACCTGATTGCTGTTGGCAATCAGGGTGAGGGAGATTATTTAGGATGGCAGGAGAGAGGAGCAGGCAGAGCAGAGTTGAGCACTGAGCCACACACACACTGCAGGACAGAGGTATAGTGAGGTTTGGTTGTCGCTTGGTTGGTTGTTGTCTTGTTGGTTGTTTTGTTGAGTGGTTTGAAACCTTTTTCTATTTAAGTAGCAATTATTTAACTCAGGCATGTTTAGATTGCTGGGCTTTGTTATTTTAGTTTGGCTATAGTCGCCGGTAGTCCTGTTTTCCGGGTTTTCTTTTTTTGGTTTAATAGTTAGTTTTGGTTGAGGTAGCTTAGCCAGGGTGGGGCCTGGTCCGATGGCCCATGGAGCTGTTAGCCAGGTTCTTAACCCCTCTTTTCCTTATTTTGGCCGGCGCCTATAGCCTTTTTGGTTTGTTGATTTATGTTTTGACTCATTAATGTTTTATTTACAATAAACTTGCCAACTCGAACCCTTTTGTCTGTGTCCTTTTGTATATGTTAGTGGTCTCCCTTCATCAAGCCACATTTTCTTCAGGAGACCGTAACATACAGCATGTTAAAAAATTTGGGGACCAAGTCAGATAAAAGTGAGAGATTAATCAGTTTTACCACCCAAGGGCCGACATCAAAAACATTTAAGAGCAATAGAGTGGGAACAATGTCCACTGGGCTCGATGTGGGTTTCATTTTTCCCACTAAAATCCTGAACATCCTGTAGGTTGACAGGAGTGAAGGAGGACCATGAGCACACAGGGGCTACTGTAGTGCACAATCTGGTCAAAGGAGGAGTGATACTGGCCCTGATGTTTTGTTTACAAAGAATTTCAAAAAATTGTTGCAGTCATCCTGCGTGTGCACTGACACATGGGGCGGTTGGGGTGCAACAAGGTTTTCAATAGTTTCAAACAACACTTTGGGGTTTTTCTTATTTCGTGATACAAGATCTGAGAAATAGGCAGAGCGGGCGTGTTTTATTTTTTCATTTAGCTCCATTATCATGTCTTTAAGATGGAGTCTATGTACTTTTAATTTTGTGGCTTTCCACAAACGTTCCACTTTCCGGCAGCTTTTCCTGATGTTAGAAAAAACTTAATTTATCCACGGACATGGTTTTTATGAGGGCCTAGAGTGTTTTTAGCTGGAGCTACTGTATCCAAAACAGAGCAGCCCGAGATTGGGCCTCAAAATCGCCTTGATCCTCACCAGGAAACCACTGCGTCTACCCCGTCTTTTCACACGTTTCCTCCGTGGGACAGGTGTGCGCAGCAGGTAAGCAGGAACTTAAGCCATGTGAGGAGGAAGTCTGGATGCTTGGTCCTCCAAGTTGTGGTAAAAACGTACCTCATGTGAACGATTTAAGTTCATAGGTGCCTGACGGTCATAAACCAGCAACGCAGTGACATTTTGGTACAAAAATCCAAAGAAAACAGTAATAAGGAACAGCTCCAGCACAGCAGGCAGACGGCAGCCGAAACACACTGGCGCCATCTTGGAAAACAGTGTACATTTACTTTTTCCATTATAGGCTCTGACAGAAGGCAGCTTCAGGCCAAGTCTGCAAACAACCCATCGAGAGGTACGGATGATCACCTCCATGGCCAAGGTGAAGGCCAGTGGGGAGATGGTGCATCTGGCAATGATTCCCACTTCCAGGTTTTGCCATGCTGTGGTTTACTCAGCTGTTCTCAGGCAGAGCTGGAAGTAGGCCTTTACAAGGGTTTTGAGTGCTGCTGACACGTTGAAGTAGTCAAAGGCTGTCCACAGAAGGTTGTGAGGGACTGAGCCAAAGGCATTGGGGAGATCCAGAAAAAACACGTTATGGTCTGTTCCCTCTTCCTTCGCAGCCACTGACTGCCAATTTCAGCAAACTTGGAGAGGTCGTTGAATGTTTGCCGGTGGTCTTTCCCTCGCACCCCCATCTCTCTGAGTAGCCTGAGTAACTTTAAAGTGTAACGTGATTTTTTTAAATTTATTTATTGCTTGATTGTTCAAGCTACATCACAGAAGTGCTCTGTTTAGGTTTGAATGGTAAAATAATGTGAATAAAATAAATAAGGGACATCCTGGATCTTTTTTTTTTTTTTTTTTTTTTTTTTTTTGCTCTTCTTTATCTTTTAATGTATTCTAGAAATTTCGAATCGGGACTCGGTATCAGCCAATTCTGAAAATCAAAGGACTCGGACTCTGTGGCAAAAAAACCAGATCGGCACATCCCTACTCGTTACTGTGAAAAATATGGTGGAATGCTTGATATTGTCCCAAAACATGTGGGTGAGGGTTTAGTCTGTGTCATAAAGATATTTACATTTCAGAGGTTGAAGTCTGTCATATCATGAGATTTTGTATCAACATTTAGCATGAGTTCTGATATTTTCATCTTTGTGCCCGTCAGTTTACTTGGAACAATAATGTGTGAACAAACATTTCCCACAACAACTACACAATGACAACAAAATTAAACAAACTTTTTTTTTGTTTCCTGTGAAGGAAAGTCAGCTCATGGACTGCAGCTCCAGGATCATCTCCACATAAAGAAGGAGGAGGAAGAACTGTGGGAAAGTCTGGAGGTAAAGCAGGAGATGGATATTACAGCTGTTACTGTGAAGAGTGAAGATGAAGAGGAGGAATCTCAGTGTTCTCTGCTTCTCTGGAGACAAAGTGAGGAGAACAACAAAGGAGATCCTGAAACCTGCAGCTCAGCTAAACTCATTAAAGTAGAACCAAATGGAGACATCAGTGAAGGTCCAGAAGCAACAAACACTTGTACACAACCAGACACTGATGGAGAGGAAACAGACTGCTCTGACACTGAAGACAGTGAGGATTGGAGGGAACCTTTGTCCCAGTCTGAAGCTCAGAGTGAACACATGGACATGAGCTGTGAGAGCTTTCAGACATCTGAGGTTAGGACTGAGAAGAACACCAAAGGAAAATCACAGAACTCAGAGAAACGCTTTAGTTGTGACCTGTGTGGGAAACAATTTAGCAACATAACACATCTCAAGATCCACACGAGAATTCACACAGGAGAGAAACCCTTTGGTTGTGATGTGTGTGGGAAACGTTTTGGCGACGGAACAAATCTGAAGGTCCACACAAGAATTCACACAGGAGAGAAACCCTTTGCTTGCGACGTGTGTGGTCAAAAGTTTAATCGAAAGGCGAGTCTTTCTGCACACATGAGAATTCACACAGGAGAGAAACCTTTTGCTTGTGACGTCTGTGGGAAACGATTTAGCAACAGATCTAGTCTAAAGAGCCACACGATAATCCACACAGGAGAAAAACCGCATGGTTGTGATGTTTGTCAGAAACGGTTTTCTCTAAAAAAACATTTGAAGGATCACATGAGAATCCACACAGGAGAGAAACCCTATGGTTGTGTTGTTTGTCAGAAACGGTTTTCTCAAAAGAAGCATTTGAAGCTTCACATGTTTATCCACTCAGGAGAGAAACCCTATGAATGTGATGTTTGTCAGAAAAGATTTACTACCAAGCAGTTAGTGATTAATCACATGATAATCCACACAGGAGAAAAGCCCTATGAATGTGATGTTTGCCAAAAAAGATTTACTACCAAGCAGTTAGTGATTAATCACATGAGAATCCACACAGGAGAGAAACCCTTTGGTTGTGGTGTTTGTGGTCAAAGTTTTTCTTTTAAGAGAAGTCTTTCCAGACACATGAGTGGCCACACAGGAGTGAAAGCTTTTAAATGTGATGTTTGTGAAAAAGGATATAAAGGCAATTTTGAACTGAAGCAACACATGAGAACCCATACTGGAGAGAAACCCTATGTTTGTGATGTTTGTCAGAAAAGATTTATTCAAAAGAATCACTTGAATCGACACATTAGAATACACACTAGAGCAGTTGTCACCAAATGGCATACCCTGGGTCTGGACTGCAGGGGGTGCCATGCAGAGTGAAAACTTAATGTAGCGCTTCTATGTTTAGCCTGTGCAAGGAAACACTCAGGCCAATCACATGCAAGTTCTCTGTCCTACGTGACATGGCTAAACCAATCAGGTTTTTGTTTTATGGTTGGAAGATATTACGACTCAGATCAGAGACTGACAAGAGTGTATCACACAAGAAAAAGAAATGAAAGTTTGCATCATGGAGGAAAAGAAACGAAAGATGACAGAGCTGAAGAAAGGGAAAGACTCAGACGATGGCGTCCTGAATACCCCTGCACTAGAGAGAAACCCTTTGGATGTGATGTTTGTCGTAAAACTTGTAATTCCAAGAAAGACTCACAACCACTCACAGAACAAATGTGAGGTTTGTGGCCAAAACTTTGCAACAAATTTGACTTTAAAGAAATGTGAACATCCACACTGGAGTGTAACCTTTACAATGTGATGTTTGATGTGTGTTAAAGTGTAGAAATGTTACAAAATGTAGAACTTCTTTTATTAAATACATGCTAGGATCAAAATAAAGAAACATAAATTCAGAAACCGTTGTTTCAGAAACATGAATCTCTTGTGGCGATTATACATTTATGAAGCTAAAGTAGCTTCATTCTAACTTCTCTATTTTAAGTTTAGATACCGTGGTCAATAAAGTTCAAGTAAGGACCAACAAAGACAAACACGAGTTGTGAAGTTTGTGTGAACCTGGCCCAGTTTGTCCGAACCAAACTGTTTGGATCTTTGGTTTCAGCCCTCCGAAATGGCTGAGCCAGGTTCACACAAATTTCACAACGAACTAATAATTAACAATATTAGTCATTAATTTTCTAAAACTCGTTAATCCTGTGCTGGGACATTGAGCTGAACAATTAATATATATATAACAAAATATAATGTTAGTGTGTATAAAACAGTCAAATGTGATGAACTGGGTTGTTTTGGTCCCAAATGGCTTTGAATGGTTTTAGTGTTGGGGAATGCACACTCTAAGCTTTGATAGGGATTATTTTGTGACTGTAAATCACAGACTGAGCTGCAGTGTATCTTTGCTCGTCAAGGCGTAGATGTGGCTGAAATGTACACATTTGTATCTGTAATCAAATATTCATTGCAGCATTTTAAAGCTTGTTGTTTAACATATATTGTTGAATATTTTAATGTTTGCCCATTTTTAATAAACCTGCCTTTTTCCCAAGTGTTGGACCTACGTGTCGTGTGGATGTTAATGGAGGACTTCAAAGCAGTAAATGTGTGTGTTTTGATGGTTCCTGTTTACCCAGTTTGAATCAGCCCACGATGATCCCATTTGTTCTTTTCCTCCTACTCGACGAAGGCGGTCACAATTTTTTTGGCTCCCTCTCTTTCCGCCCATATCTGAATTGCTGCTGCTTTTGTTTTGTCTGGTCTTGTGAATCTAATGGCTGCCTCTCTTTGCATCCTATTCCAAACTGGAATTATGGAATTGATCAATTGGTCTCTCAATGCAATCGATAGACTGGAGCGCCCAGAAGAGGCTGCATGCCCTCGACCCCAGTGGCTGGAAATCCTTTTCCTCTTCTCTGCTCTGACCCCCACCCCAAACACCCCTCCCTCAGACCCCAGGTCTTGGAATTTGTAAATATTAAATCTGAGCAGCTACATACATGCTAAAAGGCAGGATAGTATAATAAACCAGCTGAGACAGTGTTGGAATGCAGTAAGGTTACATACAGCAGATAGATACTTGAATAAAAAATTACTCTGGTAAAAGTAAAAGTATTGAAGTTACTTACTTTTGAGTAAAAGTACATGCTCCTACTTAAGTGAAAAAATAAAACAATTGTCCCTTCAATAATAAGACAGAGTTTTTAAACTAGCAAATTCCATATCTTTTATTTTTTAAGAACTTGTAAAATACTGGTAGATGGAAACAAGTTGAATCACTTACCTTTGAACACCTGGATAATTTAGCACTTAGATATAATGTGTAAAGAAAATGTTTCAAGAAAAGAAAAATCAAATGCTCAATTAAACCTTGAGCAGCATTGAGTTTAAGATGCTTGTGCTCAGTGAATCAGACACTAGTCACCGAGCGTCGAAGACGCTCTGAACGTGTGCCCAAACAAGTTGGGAAGAGAGCGCGTTTAGGGGAGGGGCTACTCTGTTGCCGGTGGTGGTCATACAATGAATGATATTGTGGTGATCAACGTTGATAATTCACCCATTGACTGTGAAGTGTGTTGAGAAGGCGGTGTTTCCGGTCGGATGTATTTTGGTGTGACTCAGTGTGTGCACTGTGATGTTAGAGGGCTATAGAGAAGTGTGGTTGAATGGAGAATAAAGTTTGGAGTTCCTCTCCGACTCCCCTACATTACTGAGAGAGTGGTAGTATCAGTGACGTGCCGTCAGGGTAGGCAAGGTAGGCAGTGCCTACCCATGGGTGAATTGATATTTTAATTATTTGTTTTAATTATTATTATTATTTTTTTTTTGAATTATAGTATAATTATAAATTATTTCTTTTTCCATTTCCAATAGCCTACAGTACCTATTAGTTTGAAAGTGTCCGCATTTTGTGCGTTTCATAGCCCAAATTACTAAACAGCCCTATTTCCTGGAACAGCTGCACAGTCTTTTTTTTGCAGAGGGAGGCCACGCCCCCTCCCAAAGGCACGTTGCTCTTCTGTCTCAGTTCCCATTGCATGTTTTTACGTGTTTGCACATGCGCAGTCAGGTCCCCAAGATGACAACCATTTACGTCCAAAGGCAGCGTAGAGAGCTGCCTTTACACGTTTAGTGAATTGATCCCACGTGACTGCTGCTGCTACGTTCTCTAGCGAGTGGGCGGGATAACACTACAGTCAGGATGACAGTTTTGAGGAAAAACGACAGCTTTTAAAAGATGGAGACCAACACCTGAGTTACCAGACCTTCAGCAAAGGTATGGTCAGAAAATGTTTTGTATTTTATACAGTGAATTGTACAAAAGGAAAGATTGATTTTGTGGATGGTCCTCACTGAGGCTGTTCTGAGTTGTTGTTGTTGTTGTCATTTTCTCCGTGTTTCTGTGTATCCAACACAAACCACAGAAGTGCTGTCGTGTCATGAGATATATCTTGTTGGGAGAGTATGGAGGCTATATAAAATAATTGTTTATGTTTCTTTAATGGTGTTTATGATGTTGATTTTGTTAGATGGCTAAATGCTTGTTCATGTGAATCTTGTTGGGTTTTTTCTTTCTTATTATGAATTTTATATTTTGATAAGTGCATTGAGATGACTGTAGTAAATTGCTTTATACAAATAAAATTGATTTGAATTGAATTAACACTTGACAGCAGAAACATATCAAATTGTCATTGGTGGTCTCGATTTGCAACGTGCCTCCCCAACCCTAGTGGTCACGGCACATCACTGGGTAGTATTCATTGTAAAATATTGTATCTTTGGGCATATGTGTTCCGACAATGTCTCAGTAAAGTGTCATGTAAACTCCATCAGTTCTGAGTGTTGAAGCACTGAGAGATGTTTGAGGAAACACTGCATGTGTTTCTCTTCTCTAACTAACTCTCTGTTGGTCCTCAGCAGAGATCTGCTGCTGTAGCTAACGGGCCTGTTTACACATTCTTAAAGAGACAGTGTCCTGAATGTGATTTACTTTAAAAACTACTTTCAACAACTCAGAGCTGCCCTGAAAAAAGCAACACTACATAATTTAATCACATTTCAGCCTTAATGAAGGAAAAAGTCAAAAGTGACACAAAATGTTGTTATTGTGCTGCTAGTGATTAATAAAAGGGTCTTTGTGGCTCCACTGACTTTGACCCATTATTGTTTTTCTTGTAAAACTATTGATAAAATATAAATGCTTTATATCGCCTATTGCCATTTTGAGGAAAAATATAGAGATATGAGTATTGGTCCATATCACCCAGGCCTGATGTAACCAAAGCAGTAAACTTTTATCTTGTAAAGGATGTGATTGTATAAACTGTGTGAAATGAGGGACTCAAACACTGTTTACAGTAGGATTTTATTAATATGAGTGTGTTACCTCAATAACAAATAGAAATCACTAGACTGATATGCTGCCTTGTTATGTAGCAAGTGTTGCTAATGCTAATGCTACATTCTTTAGTTAAAGTGAATTTGTTTGTTTTATTGGTAAATAACTTTGAAATAGTCAAAATGATTTGAATGAAAAAAATCGCATTGTGATTTTACAAAGAAAAAATCGTGATATGATTTTTTTTTTTCCCCAAATCGCCCACTCCTATGTGTGTGGGCGATATGGGGGAAAAAAATCATATCACCAAACTTAGATTAATTAAAACTCTTATTCATCTACTACCAGTGTTATGAAGACAGGTAGTAGCTTAAGTGCACTTGTAGGTTAATCAGCATAAATATATAGTAAATGAAACAAATGCCTTGTCTAATGTAATGTTCATTTGAACTGTTCTTATGATTATTTTTGTATGTAATAGTGTTTTTCCATGGACATTGAGTCTGCTGCTAAAACATTCATTCAATCAAAAATCACTTGATGTTTTAATGTTTTTTACATGATGTGCTTTTTAAAGACGTCCTTTCTGTTGCAGACAAGGAGAGCTGAGGTAAAGGTAGCACTGCCACTGCAGTCCGCTGGCAGTGTGGGATAGGCATGCTGCGTCGCGTGCATACTGGAGCTCGGAGATGGTGTCGCGCGATGTCTTCATCCTGGACTGAATGTGGCGTAGGTTGAAGAGACTCCCATCGGTCCTGTAGCTGATGGCGATCCCATCCCCTGGTGACATGCCCTGGCGAGAAACGAGGGTCACCGCCGCAAGAAAAAGGTTGAAGATGACGGGCGCCAGCAGGCAGCCTCGATTCACACCGACGTTCACGGCGAAAGGGGCGGACTCTGCTCCGCCAATGACAACTTTGGCTGTCATGCCATCAAATTCTTCTATATTCTTTCATATACTGGCATGTTTGTATTCAAAATATTAATATATAACAATATAATACCATGTACAGATGTATTAATGTCTATGTTGTTCCTAAAGAGGGGGAAGCAAATGGTCATGGGGGTAAATGAATAAAGAATAAAAATTAGAAACTAGAAAATAAATCGACGAGCAGTCTTACATTAGGCAATGTAAGACTCCCCATGGTTACAGAGAAATAATCTCTTCAAAAAAGTGCAAATATGATGAGAGCTACATTGGTTTACTTATTTATATTCTTTACAGATTAATATAATTTATTTATTTTGCTATTATACATTATTCTTCAACGGGATAGGTAAAATTCAGAGACACATTTCACTGTAGGGCTACATTGTATGTGACATTACATCAGTGATTCCCAACCTCTTTTGGGTCGTGACCACATTTCAATATCACAAGTTTGTTTTTTTCTTTCTACACGAATTAGCTTTTGACAATGTTTGTTGTTGCCAGGATTAGTGCACAAAGTGACGAGATGCATTTTATTTAATCCAGATTTATATTTAAGAAAATGAAAGTATAGAATACAGTTATTTAAAATTGTTTTGTATGTGGTGTTAAAATTTGAAAAAGAATAATAATTTAAACATTTTAAAAATACATATTTAATCAGTGCTTTTTTTATTTATTTATTTATTTATTATAAATTACTAGACATTTCAGGGGACCTCATTTGAATTTCAGGTGACCCCATATGAGGTCACGATCGACAGGCTTGAAAAACATTGTTTTTTAAGTGTGTAGTATAGGGGTACGTGGCTTCAGGTTAAATGGGTGCGGGACTGTGAAAAGTTTGTGAACCACTCTATTATTATGTAACAAAATAAGTTAAATACAATAAAGTGGAGACTGGACATTTATCACATATTTTAAAAGGAACTTGAGAGACAAGAAGTAATAGAATGCGGTCATTGCTTTTACTATATAAAAAGGATTTCCTAAAATCCATAGTCATACTCCTGACCAGTAGGTGGCGGTAAAGCTCTGATAGACGTTAGAAAACAGTAATATTTTAAAAATACCAAAGAAGAAGAAGCCGCAGTAGAAGAAGAAAATACAAAACAAATGTTCAGAGAAAAGCGGGAATAAAAGAAACAAACAGCAACTCAAGGTGAGAGGCTTGTTTTACTAACTTTAACTAACTTTATAAAGCTCTAAAAAGCGCTTTATACGGGGAATTGTTTTGAAAGTACATATTTTCTTTATTAAACACACTTTTTACGAACGACGTATCTTCTTTCGTGTGTGTGTGTCAGATTAATGTCATTGGATAAGTTCATTATTTCTTTTTCCTGTTGGTAGACTGTGTAGAGGACATGAAAGCATTAAAATATGGGGTCTTGTCATTTTGTATTTTTAGTTAAAAATGTTTATCATATTAAATTTTAACAGCAATTCACAAAATGACAACAAAGAAACACAAAATAAGAGAAACAATACCGAATAATGCAAAGACCAAACAGCAACAAAATACACAAAATGACACGAAAAACACACACACTAGAAAAATACTTACTATTGCCAGCAACACACAAAAATGACAACAAAGACACGCTAAATGATAGAAAAATACACAAGATCAATACAAAATACACACAAATAACAGTGAAACATACAAAACGACACCGAAAACACAGACATTGAGAGAGAATTATTGAAATAATACCAACACACAAAATGACAACAAAAATACACAAACATAATTATGATAGAAATTATCTTGATTAGAACATGAACTGAAAATACTAAGGTCAGTGTTTAACTTATTTTTTTAAATGTGTGTTATCACTCATTCATTCTATCATTATGCTCTATAGTTGTTTTTTCACATACAGTAATTCTGAGCATATGTTCTAGTCGGACAAAGGGGAGTACTTGGATTCAAATGTGAGAGAAAGAGGGTACTGGAGCCAAAACATTTTAGAACCACTGATCTATGTTATTGTTTAAACTTTAAGTATTTATTTAGTTTAAGTACCTGATCAAAACATTGTGTAAGCCATCATTGGTATTTAAAAAATAATAATTTATGGTTATTATTAGGAATGTGTGATATTTTCACCGGTAAGAATTTGTCATCCCACGATATAAGATATAAACGATAAATTCCCATGTCGGAAACTTAGCCAAGAATGCCCCCCCCCCCCCCCAAAAAAAAAAAAAAAAAAAAAAAAAACCCGTGATCCACGGGCTAAAATTGCCCCGTTTGTTGTCAACAACTTATTATTCTCTGGAGCAGAACACTGTTTATGGAAGCTCCACGGTGTGCACTGCCACCGCCCCCTCACACACCGCCCTCTGTGTGTGAGGCACTGCACGGCTACCTAAATCTGCCGTGCAGCGATACATCATGGACCGCCACTTGGTTAAAGGTGCAATCCACAACTCTCAGATCCCTCTCTCCCCCTCCCTCCCCGCTGCTCTCTTGCCCTGCCTCCAAACTTTCCAAAGTCCCTCCCTCAGAGGAGCTAACATTAGCCAGACAGCAACATCACAGTAATATGACATGCTTTGTTAAAAGCATATTGCTGTGCTTCTCTCGCTCTCTCTCTATGTGCACAAACCTCAGCAGCAGCAACGACACAGTGTCACTTACAGCAGCCCACACGGAGGCTGCTGCACGGACACACAAACAACACACTTGTGTTACTTTTATAAGAGTTGCAGACTGCTCCTTTAAAACCAGATAACCATCCAACAAAGTCAACTAATCCAAGTTCTTCCATCAAATCCACCCAAAGTTCCACAAACACGGGGACAGAGATGAACCTGCAGCATCGATTATGAACTGGAAACTCAACTAAAGCTAACTATGCTAAGCTAACTCTCCGACACACAGACTGGGCTACGAGCTAATGCTAACCATTCCATATAAGGAATAAACCAAGTAAAAAGAACACGTCTTAATGTCATAAAGCCACAGAGAGCCATCGATTTGTTAATGGTCAGATTTAACACTTGTATGGAAGGATAAAAGATAAACATGTCACACGTTGTGTGAAATAAATGTTAGCATAATATTAATGTCACTATTAATTCGTCCCAATTTGTGAAACGCAATATTTTTTAATTATATTTCATGTGTTCACTGACAAAGCTGGTCCCATTAGACTAATGTAACTATTGAGATTATTACACCAAAATATACTGAATGATTAAATCATCAGCTTGATCTGGTTTAATTATAGGAAATCAGTTATTTATTAACCATAACTTTATGTATATCATTATCAGATAAATGAAACAAGATTCAGCAGTAACTTTGTGCTTTTCATGTGTTTTTTTGATTTTAAATAATTTTAAGTGAGGAAATAAATAAATTGCCTACAATAACAATAATAGTGATCCACATGCACAAATATATTCCAGAAAATATCAGCACATGAACTCTTTAAGTCAGCAGCTATTGTAGCCTTTTTAATGTGTCTAGTGTTGATGTATTCACATTTATTTGTGTTTGTAAGGAACTTGTTTACACTAAAGTTGTGAATTTTTTTTTTATTTTTTATTTATTGTGATTTTTATCATTATCATGATAAATACCAGAAATTATCAGGATATTTTTTTTTGTCAATATTGCTCATCCCTAGTTATTATTAATGAGTTTTTTTCATCATTGTCTTTACATCCTTTTATTGTATTGAAAATAATCACTAACTGACACAAGGTTTTATTGTTGCAGGAAAATGAGTGATCTGGAAGAGCTCTGGCACCGCATGGACGAGAAAATATTGTATGTGCAGCACCTTGTGGACTTTGCAGTTGTCGGTGAGGTTCAGTGTTTGTCTGAAAGTTCTGTCGTCAGGTCACCTTGAATCTAGTCGTTGTAACTCTAGCCTCATTAAAACAAGTGGACTTGGAAGTTTGGCTTGAAACCAAAGTGAAGAAACGGAGCAGTTTTTCTCCTCTTTAGATCTAAAGAAAACTCTGATGAAAAGGTGTAAAATGTGATTTCTGGTTCCCACATCCAAGAAACACAACCGCACAATGCTTGTCTATGCCTCAGTGTGTTCGTCAGCACAGGGGTTCTCAACCTTGGGGTCAGGACCCTGGGGACACTGGGAGGGGGTTGCCAGATGCCTTTAAGAAACTAAGGATATTTTTTAACAAGTTGAGCCCATTTTGCTTATTTTTGCTCCTTTCCTGCAACTACACCAAAGTTGCCATATTTTAAAGCTGCTATCCGGAGTTTCTGAGAAATGTCTCGATGTCCCGCCCTAAACAGCCTCACTTCCTCAGGGCTCGAGACTGCGACCAAAATGGTCGCATATGCGAGTATATTTTCATTGTGTGCGAGTGAAAATTTTATCTGGTTGCATCCGTGCGAGTTCGTATAGGGTGACGTTATTTTATACGGAGCGGGTGAGTGCTTCGTCACGTCCCACACAGAGTGCACTTCTCTGCAACTTGGCTGCGGGTAATGCAGCAGTGAATGCACCAAGTATAAACACCAATGTGCTCCTTTGGAGTGCGCGTGGTCCGCGAACGGAGGCATAACGAGTCTTTCACTGAGAGCACGCTCACATTGAGGACAGCAGTAAAAAGGAAGAAGGTGCCGAGCTCAGCGATAGAACGTACATGCTCATCAGAATCAGCATGGAGGGACCAGAACTGATGGACTATGATGCCAGGACAGATGTTCAGCTGTGGTTCTCCCAGGGCAGGGGTCTGCAACCTGTGGCTCTGGGGCGATTGTTTCCATTTGTATAGGGGTCTATAGGACGAAGGAGGGACTTATATACATTAACGTATATGAATGACCACCAGCAGTAGACCATAGTAAAATACTAGTTAGGTATTTTTATGAATTAAAAAAAAAAATCATACATAAACATAGATTTCTCAGAAACTCCAGATATCAGCTTTAACCCATTTTCATTACTTTTTCTTGCCTTTTTTTGCTTTTTTTAATTTACATTACTCCCATTTCTTCCACTTCTTCAAATTTCAATGCCTTTTCTACACATTTTTTCCACTTTCAAGACATTTTCTAACCCTTTCCACCACTATTCCACCTAATGTCACTCTATGTTGACCCATTATTGTCATGTCACGGCAAATTTGCGGTTGACCTCATTTGGAGACATGATTTATTGCTCTGGTTGAGTGATGGAGTCCAGGCGAGGCATTGATGATTTTATAAAAAAGGTTTATTATAAAACTAAATAAAAAAGAGTACAAAGATGGACAAAATTAGTGACCGCCCGGGTCCGATGATCGAGTGGCCCACAGTTCTAACTCATCACGTATATTCCCCCTCAGTCCCCCTCCCTCCTCCCCCCAGGAGATAAAGAGGACAGAGGAGGTGAAAGAAGAGAGTGAAAAGAGACTGTTTCTTCTTTAGGTCAAAACAACCAGTTCTCTGGTATCTCCTGATTGTCGTGAGTGTTGGAGGTATGTGCGTGTATGGTGTTTGTGTGTATGAATGGATGTGTATTGGGTGTTTGTGTGTGACTATGTGAGTGTGTGTAGGCATGTGAGTGTGCGATGCCACTGTGTCTGAGGGATAAGATGTGTTTTGGGAAGCTGACCTCGAGAAGAGAGCAGAAAACATGAGACAGCAGAAATGAAAAGTCTCAACTTAAAGCCTTAAAAGGAATAAGGTCTATGAGTAAATATGTTAATAAACATAACGAACAATTTTGCCCTGACAGTCACTTATAACTTTATTCCACCATAATTAGTGCTTATTTTTGCCAAATTAACCACATTCATGAATTGTCATGTCCATTACTAATTGTTCCCACTAATTGTTCCAATATTGACACTTTGAACCCTTTTTTTTTACCACTTTTTCTGTTAAATATGGTTATCACAAATTCATAGAACAATGGACCATCATTTTGCTGACTTTATGGATGGACCCCAAAAATCTCCCCTTTATTCCCCCTTATAGATGGTCCTGTCTCCACATGACTGTTCTTCAATGTTCATGTCTGTGTTCAACCACCTTCTGCTACAGTGGGGGTCCCCGCTCTCTGGGACCTTTATTTTGGGGTCACAGGCTGAAAATGTTGAGAACCACTCAGTTAGTATGTCTGTATTTTTCAATTAAGGAGTCTATTAATGCGAAACATTGCAATATGTAATGTATATAAAAACATTTTTTTTAAAATCACAGAGTTCCTTCCCACATAGAATCTGTACCTTCACGTTTTTCTACTCAGACGAAACCAATTTTAGAACATTTAAAAGCTACATGTCCATTAATCCTGGTGTATAATTCTTTTTTTTTTGTAGATCTGCCTAATGAAAAAGTGACAAAACTCTCAAGAGAACTTCTCGCACTGGAGGAACTCATGGAGAAGCTCAACAGCTGTGTTTTACAACACAAGGAGTACACGAAGCAGCTCAAGGTTAGTCTGCTGCAAACTGGAGACACCAGAGTAACAATCACTTTTATTTTGCTAGTATTTCCTCTCACTTTAATTAATACATGGATGTGTTTTCCTATTAATAATAGAAGCTGTCATTGATTCACACCATGTGTGGAGCTTGTCTGCAAACAAAGCCTCAATAAAACAATAATTGACATTTAATAAGAGGAGCTAATGTGGTTGGAATAAGAGATCAAATAAATAGAAACTCTGTGAGTGGACTGGATTGTCACACTAATCTGAATCTTCTTAGATTTTTCATGAAATTTAAAGATAACTTTTTACAATCCAACCAACAACTGCTTATTAAAGGGGAAGTAATATGAAAAATTAATTCGTGATATACATCCCTTTAGCTTCATTCAGAGGACCAAAGTTGAAAAAGCTCTGTTTCCTCCCTCCCTTATTATTCCACATTTTGTAAAAAAATCACCTCCAAACGGGCGCTTTGGATTTTTCTCACGTAATGATGTCACAACGTGGCAACTCCTCCTTTTGATAATCCTGGCTCTCCCTACCCTATAAGAATGTGAGCTCCTCCCTCTCAAACTACCTCACAGGTCAAACAAAACACATATAGAATATACATTATACTTTATTGTCATATATGTAAACCTACATACACGATTTGTTGCGTGCATTTAACCCCTCCCTGAGGAGCAGCCCCAGTGTAGCACCCAGGGAGAAGCTAGGTTTAAAGGTAGGATATGTGATTTTCTCCAGATACACTTGAGTACACAATGAGTATTTTTTCACACAAACTACTAGTTTGATGTAAAGCTGTCCTTACATAGTGACAGCTTTAGATAATATGACAAAAAGTCACTTTTAAAAGAGTTGCAGACTGCACCTTTAAACTCTGGGAAAATAAACCTGAAGTACTATGTTGTTGGGGTTCTTAGAACAAATGGAGATGTGTGAAAAATACTGGACCTTTAAGCCTGGTCGGGAGCAGGTTTGACCCACGGACTGTGTTACTATGGCAATTAAGGTGTTTTTTCTTTGATGAATCGGCCGTTCGGGTTAGAACCCGGTTTAACTGAGCCG
The DNA here is from genome assembly GCF_900634775.1 of Gouania willdenowi. Lineage (NCBI taxonomy): Eukaryota > Metazoa > Chordata > Actinopteri > Blenniiformes > Gobiesocidae > Gouania > Gouania willdenowi. The sequence continues at coordinate 39,297,086 of NC_041047.1, forward strand.
GACTATCACGTTAAACCTGGACTTAACCCTGAGCTGGGTTTAATGAAACCCCCCCAGTTAAGGAAACACAAAATAAAAGCAATGAAAACCTGGAGTAGCTGTAAAGGTGCTGCTACTAGAGAAGCACAATGGTATGAAGGGTGAACTTCCTTCTAACATTTAGAGATTAATTCAACTATTGTAGTAAAAACATTGGGAGTGAAAGAATAGAGCACATGTACTGTAAATCTTATATTGTGATGTGTTTTTTTTTTAACTTTTGGCTCAAATCCAATCATATTTTGAGAATAAAACACTTGATGTTTGTGTTACAGGAAATTGATTCCTGTTACAAAAAATATGTAGAAAGTCTTCAGGAAATGAAGGACAATTTTCCTCCACACATGCCCAGGACAGATGTCTCAGTCAGGTGAGTGCACTATAATATAATAAATAGTATATGACATTTATCATCATATCACCTTTTTTAAATCATTGTAATAAAGATCCAGTGTTTGTGATTTCCCTGATTCTTCATTGTTTTGTTTCAGATGTTTTGAGTGTTTTCTCTGATTTGTTAATTTCTTCTTTTTTCCCCTCGTAGTGAATCTGACTCGAGAATAATTAAGGATAAAGTTCCTGAAGTTTTTTCATTCCAAAAGGAGAACATTAAGAAGCCCGTTAAGAGCCTTGTTAAAGCGATGGAGGTTCTCACTTTACCAGAGTTTGAAAGCATTCCTCAGTAAGTGTGTTAATCTAAGAATTACATTTAACCAGGGAATCCCTTACTTTGGTGTCTTTCTCTCATTTATTTGTTTGCACATGGTTTACTACATAGATTAACTGCAAATAAGAAGGAGGACAGAATGCATTATGATTCAGAACTGTCAGATTACAAACTCCACAGTTTATTACACTCCTCAACTCAATCCTAAAACAAGGGGAAATTAACATTTTAACAGCTTTACTTTTGCATCTGAACGTTTTTAAAGTTTTAACGTTGCATTTTTTTTAAAATTTATATTCCAACATTTTGTTGTTTTTTAACTTTTTCAATCTTTTAAGCTCTTTCAATGTTTACCAACCTCGTCATGCTCTTCTTTTAAAAAACTTTTTCAACATTTTACAACAGTTTTCTTTTATCTTTTTAGTTTTTTTGGCCTGGGTCAGTGTTGCGGTCATTCATATTTTTCAATTACAATTACGTCTTCAATTATCCATGTTCAATTACAACTCAATTACAATAACTATATTTTTTTTTTACCTGAAAGTCAATTACTTGTCTTTAATAAATAACCCCATAATATTTAAGCTTCCTCTTGTGTTAGTTTTTTGTTAGCATCTCTTATGATAACAGGTCAGCTGTAAAATACACAAAAAATATTATCTAGCATCTAATTAGTTTTTCATCTGTTGGTTACATTGTTAGTTTTCCTAATCAGTGAAAATATTGCTATTTCTATTTTTGGTGTGGGTGTCTGAGCTGTTTTTTTCTGTCAGTATACCCCTCAATTAAAATGTTTATAAAAATGGTAAAATGATCCTCAAGACCAGTGATTCTCAACCTTTTTCACCCGTAACCCCCAAACTAAAGGTTTCATAGAACAGGGACCCCTACTGTACCTAATAATTAGTTTAAACTGGCAAATAATGGGCATGACAAATGATGAATGTGGTTAAATTGGCAAAAATAAGCATGAATTATGGTGAAAATAGGTTAAAAGTGACAATAATGGGCGAACATATGCAACATTAGGTGTGGAAAAACGTGGAAAGGGTTTATAAGTGCCAAAAAGGTCTCAAAAGTGGAAAAAAAATTGAAGAAAAGGCATTGAAATTTGGTGGAGAAGTGACAGAAATAGGAGTAATGTAGCAAAAACGCATTAAAAGGAGTAAAAAATATGGCACGAAAAAGTGATGAAAATAGGTTAGAATATGGTAAGTTTGGTGTAGTTGCAGAAAATAGGTTCAAATAAGCAAAAATGGGCTCAAATTATTTATTGAAGGCATCTGGCGACCCCCTCCCAGTGTCTGACGCCATGGTCTAGAACCCCTGCTCAAGAGAACTGAACATATGTGTAAGACATAGAAATGTAACATGGTTCCACAAGTCAATTATCTGAACTCCGTTACAATTCAGTTACGATTACAACAGAAGCAGACTTTTTTCCGATTACAATTACGTCATACTCTTAATTAATTATGGGCGACCGTGGCTCAGGTGGTAGAGGGTTGTCTTCTGATCGAGAGGTGGGTGGTTCGATCCCAGTACCTGACTATGTGTCGAAGTGTCCTTGGGCAAGACACTGAACCCTAAGTTGCTCCCAGTAGTCGACTAGTGCCTTGCATGGCAGTCCTGTCCCACTGGTGTGTGAATGTGAGAGTGATTGGGTGAATGAGCTGATATGTAAAGCGCTTTGGGACTGCTTCAGTGTGGTTATTAAGCGCTATATAAATCAAGTCCATTTACCATTATCAATTACACATTACAATTATAATTGACCCTGGCCTTGGCTTTTTTTTTTTTTTTTTTTTTTTTTGTCCTACTTAGTTTTGCTGGATTTCCAGTTTTAGCGATTATAAACTTTAACGTACGTGTTTGTCCTGTTCCTGTTTAATTTAGATACATGAAAGGACGCACATTGTACGACCAAGTCAATGCCACTGTGCATGTTGTTAACGCTGCAGTGACCGCCAAGTACAAGATTCTTCACCAGTCTGTGAAAAATCTGAATAATCACACTCGAAAACTGCACCAGAGGTTTAAGGATGAAGAGACTAAAGATATTAAAGGTATGTCTGACAAACTATTTTTATTCAAATGAAACAAAAAGCTTCAAGCATTCCATGTTTTTCTAGTGTGTTACAGATGAGAACCTTATGGGATGAATAAGCTATGAATGAAAATGATGTGGACATAGGACTAGGGTTGCAAAGGGGTGGGAAAATATGGGAATATTTAAAAATATAAACTTTTCATGGGAATTATTTATTGGAACTAACTTGAAATTGGGAGTCATTTCAATTAACTAATGCTGATATTTTAGATAATGCTAAAATTACCTTTTTAAATTACAATTACGTCTTCAATTATCTATGTTAAATTACAAGGAACAAAAATATAAACACAACACTTTTGTTTTTGCTCCCATTTTTCATGAGCTGAACTCAAAGATTTAAAACATTTTCTATAAAAACAAAAGACATTTCTCTCAAATATTGTTCACAAATGTGCCTAAATGTGTGTTAATGAACACTTTTTTTGCAGAGATAATCCATCCCACCTCACAGATGTGGCATATCAAGATGCTGATTAGACAGCATGATTATTGCACAGGTGTGCCTCGGGGTGGCCACAATAAAAGGCCACTCTGAAGTGTGTAGTTTTGCTTTATTGGGGGGTCAGAAAACCAATCAGGATCTGGTGTGACCATCATTTGCCTCACGCAGTGGAACACATCTCCTTGACATAGAGTTGATCAGGTTGTTGATTGTGGAATGTTGGTCCACTCCTCTTCAATGGCTGTGTGAAGTTGCGGGATATTGGCAGGAACTGGAACACGCTGTCATATGCGCCGATCCAGAGCATCCCAAACATGCTCAATGGGTGAAATGTCCAGTAAGAATGTTGGCCATTCAAGAACTGGGATGTTTTCAGCTTCCAGGAATTGTGTACAGATCCTTGCTACATGGGGCCGTGCATTATGATGCTGCAACATGAGGAGATGGTTGTGGATGAATGGCACAACAATGGACCTCAGGATCTCGTCACAATATCTCTGTGCATTCAAAATGCCATCAATAAAATGCACCTGTGTTGTATTGTATTGTATTGGTTTATTTGAAAGGGGACAGTGCAATTTCATATAACCTATGAACAAACATGGTTAAAAAAAGCCAGAATTAGCCAGGAGGCTATTTTTCATCTGTAGTCCCCTGGCCAAGATGTAAAAAGGCAATAAAATACAAGCATGACAATACATGTACAAGTCAATAACAACAATGACAGTACCAGTTACAATATTAAAACATTAAAACAATATTAAAACACATCCATAACTTAAGCCTGCCCATACCATAACCCCACCACCAACATGGGCCACTCCACAACGTTGACATCAGCAAACCGCTCACCCACACAACACCACACACGCTGCCATTTGCCCTGAACAGTGAAAACTGGGATTCATCCATGAAGAGAACACCTCTCCAATGTGAGCATTTGCCCACTCGAGTCGGTTAGACCCTGATGAGGACGGCGAGTATGCAGATGAGCTTCCCTGAGACGGTTTCTGACAGTTTGTGCAGAAATTCTTTGGTTATGCAAACCTCTTGTTGCAGCAGCTGTCCAGGTGGCTGATCTCAGACCATCATGGATGTGAACATGCTGGATGTGGAGGTCCTGGGCTGGTGTGGTTACACGTGGTCTGCGGTTGAGAGGCCAGTTGGACGTACTGCCAAATTCACGGGCAACAGCTCTGGTGGACATTGCTGCAGTCAGCATGCTAATTAGAACTAACGACATCTGTGGCATTGTGCTGTGTGATTAAATTGGACATTTTCAGAGTGGCCTTTTATTGTGGCCACCCTGAGGCACACCTGTGCAATAATCATGCTGTCTAATCAGCATCATGATATGCCACACCTGTGAGGTGGGATGGATTATCTCTGCAAAGGAGAAGTGCTCACTAACACATATTTAGACACATTTGTGAACAATATTTGTGAAAATTGGGTTTTTTGTTTATATAGATAATGTTTTATATCTTTGAGTTCAGCTCATGAGAAACAGGAGCAAAAACAAAAGTGTTGCATTTATATTTTTGTTCAGTGTACAACTCAACTATGATTAAGTTTACAGCATTTTTATAATGATAATTAAAATCACAATTATTATTTTGCCGTGAAAGTCAATTACAAGTATGTTCTCAATTACTATAGTTAAATTACATCTGAGCCTTTTTGTGTCTGTTTTTTTATTATTATTATTATTATTATTATTATTCAAAGACAACAAACAGGTAAACTTAAATGAATTATAATATAATAATTAGAGATGTCCCGATACAACATTTTCACTTCCGATACGATACCCAATATTGCAGCCTTCGGTATTGGCTGATATGATATACGATATCAGCACAAATCGTACATACTTTTATAACTTATTCTGTAATGTAGAATGTTAGAAAAGGCTTGATCCAGTGATGTCACTCAAACAGAGAACAATAGTCAACAATAGTAGGGATAAAATAAAACTGACCCATTTATTATTAACCAATTGGTTCCATACTTTTTAACCTTCAACATAATATCTACAGTATTCTACAATTGAATAAATATAATATAATATATATCGTAGATTTTAGATGCAGTCAAAAAAATTCCGATATTCGTTTTCTGGCTGATATTGGACCGATATCAATATCGGATCGGGACACCCTTAATAATAATAATTATTATTATTAATCACATATGTGTAAGTCATAGAAGTGTAACATTGTTCCCCAATTTAGCATTTAATTAAATTATAAGTGACAGTTTTTATAGAATGTTAATGACAATTACAAAGTAAATTACCTGAACTCAATTACGATTACACAAGCAACAGATTTTTTTCAATTTCGATTACAGTTATAATTTTGTCAATATTGTAATTAATTACCAATTACGCAATTGCAATTATAAATGACCCCAACCCTGGCTAAAATATATTTTCCAAACTATATTAATGATTTCCCAAGTCCAAATGTTGTTTTTTAATTGTATTATTTTGAATGGACACAATTATTTATGTTATTACATATAGACATAAACATTTAGTTTAAGTGCAAAGCCTGCATTCTGCTCTAAGTTGTTCACTGAGCTTTCATAGGTTTATACAGTGCATGCATTAACACTTTTTTGTTTTTTTCTTGCAGGTCAGTGTTTTTTTGTGGAAGATGACATTCGTGAGTTCACGCAGACAAAGGTCGACAAACGATTTCAGGGAATTTTGAACATGTTGCGTCACTGCCAGCGCCTGAGGGAAGTCCGAGGGGGCGGAGTCACTCGTTACGTGTTGTTATAAGGACATCAGGATGTTTGTCTGTGTGCTGCACTCACTATCATGTCACCTGTTCATGGTAATATATCATATATCCTAACTGTTGTGCTGAACAATTTATATAAATGCAGTTTTCTAAAAGCTTCCTTAATGTGTAATCATCTTTTTTTTTTATATAGAAGTTTAGTCCTCTTTATGATTAAAGTGTTTAAATGGTACTTTTTTATTTTATGTTGAAGAAACGTTATTGTTAAATACAGTAGAATTGAAGTTGAAATGAATTTGTTTCTGTTATTTCTATTCATCTCTTCACTGAGGTTGAAAACTTCACAAAGACAGTTTCCTTTGTATTGATTTTTGCCAAAATAATAAAAGTTTTCACCTGATTAACATCAATTGAGAGATTCCAACATTATTTATTCTTTAGAGCAGGGGTTCTCAACTTTTTTCAGCCCACAACCACCAAACATGGCCAGGGTACTACAGATGAAAAATGGCCTCCTTGGTTAATTCTGGGTTTTTTACTCATGTGTTTTATTAAATTGCACTGCCCCCTATTGAAACAAACTAAATTAAAACTGAAAAGTTCCAGAGACAGGGACCCCCACTGTAGCTGATGGTGGTTAAACACAGACATGAACATTGAAGAACAGTCATGTGGAGACAGGACCATCTATAAGGGGGAATAAAGGGGAGAGATTTTTGGGGTCCATCCATAAAGTCAGTAAAATGATGGTTCATTGTTCTATGAATCTGTGATAACCACATTTATTCATTCATCTGAATAATAACCACTGTTATCCAGAATGTTTACTATTATTTGGGCCATAGTATATCGTCATCTTAAAAGTGTAAATCCTTGTTTTAATCAGGAATAAAATGGGATAAAAGTGACCCAAAATGGTGGAAAATAATGAACATGACTAATCGTGAACGTGGTTAAAAAGGAAAAAAAAAATGTAGGTCTGAAATATGGTTAAAAAAAGTGGACAATGATGGGTCAACATTAGGTGGAAAAAGTGGTGGAAAGGGTTTATAAGTGCTGAAAATATCTTGGAAGAAGAAAAAACAGCATTGCCCAACCAGCAACATATGGTTGAAAGGATGTTTTTGCCCTGGCTCCTGCTCTTTCTGCTGGTCTGGCTGCATCTTCGGGCCCAGGGCGGCGCTTGGGTTTGCAGTAGTGGTTCTTGCTCATACATTGGTTTACAATGCACTAGCACGCGTGGGATAAAACTCGTACTGGGCTTAATCTTAGACACGTTGATCCCAAATAACTGTTTTAGGTATTACCACTCACTCCTTCCCTTTGTCCACAGCCACCACCATTATACCTAAGCTTCACACTGGTCACCATGGCTTGATTACACAACACAATAAGCACAATATACACAACTACAACTTCACACCTCACTCTCAAATAATAATCTCTTCCCCATCCTTTCCATTTCCTACTTTGACTCTCTCCTCCCTGTTCCCTTCCCCCTCACCTAGGTGTAACACTGCCCTCTGTTTATATCCTCCCTATAATAAAGTGTGTCTCACCCTTCCTTAGGGAGGGCTGGTGATGGTCACAATTATGCAATAAATAAATTAGTTTATTTAATTGCAGGAACAAAACATTGCAAAGATTGCACTTTTTTGTAGTGTTGATCTTTGACAGCATGTGCAGAAAAGTGAAGAAATAATAAAAAAGAAAGGACATTTTTGTCACACCTCTAAAACAACTTTTAAATTTGGTAGAAAAGTGAAAAGCCTTTTTTCTTTTTCTGGTTGAAGTACTACGCATTCAAAATTACCATTATCATACATAAATTTTATATAGCGCTTTTCTGGGTACTCAAAGTCACTATACAATGAAATTAATTCATTAAAAGTGTTTGGTTTATGTTTGAAGTTGTTACAATACCTTTTCTGATTATTCTCATTAAGACCAAATCAACGGTCCAATAACAACCCAATTTCTACAACTATATTGTGAAAAAATGTGGACCTCAATTTCTATGACTACACCAGCTAAAATTGGTCTACGTTGGACGATCCAATGACAACCCAATTTTAACTATTTTTTGACTAAATCGAGGCGGACCAACCAGATACAGACCAAAAGAGCGTCTAAATGACACTGGGTGCTCAGTGGATGATTAAGTGGTAGGAATTGGATTAATGCAGCAAAAATGCATTAAAGGGAGCTAAAATATGACTCTTAGGCATATGTAGAGTTTACATTTTTTACTCGTTTTTATGGCCTTCCTCCCATTTTGAGGCGTTAAGATTTTTTTGCCCTTTTTATGCCTTACCTCGGTTTTGAGGCAATTTAATGTTTTTTGCTTTTTTTTTTTATTTTATGCCTTACTACATATATATATATATATATATATAGCCTTGCCTCCGTATTGAGGTGTTTGAAATTTTTTTCACCCGTTTTTTTTGTCTGTTCGAGGTGTTTGAAAATTGCCCGTTTTTAAGCCTTACATCCATTTTTTGGTGTTTGAAATGTTTTTGCCCATTTTCACTCCTCACTATAGTATAGTGGCTCTCAATCTTTTCAGCCCGCAACCCCCAAAATAAAGGTACCCCCACTTCAGGTACTGAAGGTGGTTGAACACAGACATAACATTGAAGAACAGCCACGTGGAGACATGGTTATCTATAAATAAAAATAAATGTCACTTTTATTTCCAAGATGCATAAAAAAAAAAAAAAAAAAACAGAAGTCATTTTTTAATAAAATAAACATTAGAGAGCAGTGTTGTTCTTTTCTTTACAATAATCATAATGATTCTCACTGATGACAGAAATGCTGCTAAACTCTAGAAACAAAAATAATCGCTGACTCCTCCTTTTTAAAACAAACTAAAGAAAAGCCTCTCCTTGTGGTTCTGAATGCGTCACTGCTTCTGCTGCATGGCTTCTTTTCGCGCGGCGTCCTGGAGCAGCTGCGTGTCCACCTCGTCTGCAGGAAGCTGAACGTAACGAACCACCGACCCGCGGATGAAGCAGTTTTTCACAGAAAGCTGAGAAATGACAACGAGACGAGGCTTCGTTTTACACACGATGAGACGTTTGCACACAAAAACAAACAGTACTAAGAGATTAAACAGAATAAGCATTAGTTTGATAGGATTAACTCTGCTGTGTTTGATCCTTTAGTCTCACTCACACATACTGCATTTTCCATCTTATAGACAGCTATTTTTTTTTTCATTTTAATATGAGGATGTGGCCAATGAGTGCTCTGTGTGGATTTTTCAACAAGTCGGCCATGATAGAGCCTGATGTGTAACAACAACCCAAAATGTAACAAGACTCCAACTTTAACAAAATGCAAAATGTAATAACTGGTAAATAATGTAACAAGATGATGAGCCATTATAAAGCAGGCAAAATATTTTTCCCCTAATAGTGTAATTATTTCATTACATCACAGTGATTGGGTTTATTATGTACTATTATTTATTTATTATTGAATTCAAGGGTTTATTGCTTCAATGTAGAGTGTAGCATCATACACAAATGTGTATGCGTAAATATATATATATATATATAGAGAGAGAGAGGATAACAGTTGCTCAGTGCTGACAGATTTTAAAAACACCTCAAACTTCTATGAATAAATAAACAGATTTTATTCACGTGTGATCAGAAGAGCTGCATTCTAATTCATTAATAAATAAATCAATAAATAATACAAGAACCACCAAGAGAAAAGATTTGGGTAACAATAAGCAACAAATTAATGGTTAATAGGTGTTCCCTAAACTAAATTGTTCCCAATATTTGTAAATGTGATTCTTTCTTGAAAAAAAATCTTTTGATATTCAGAGTCAGATCAGTTTCCACAAGATTTGGTTTAAGTAAAATAAATATTAAGGGGGTCCTGGTCCAATATTGATATCAATATGATATTAGCAAAAAAATAAAAAAAATATTGACCTGCATCTAAAATCTCCAACATTAAATGTATTATTTTTATTGGATTCTTTAAGGTTTAAATTTATTTGACAAAATTGTAGATTACTTTTATATTTCATGTTAAAATGTCTGTAAAACATGGGTTAATAATAGATGAGTGAGTTTTTCCCACACTATAAAATCACTATCAACAGTGAACTCACCATGTGTGGATACTTCTCTGGATCTGTGACACTGATGTCTGTCAGTTTGATGTTTAGGTACTGAAACACAGCAGAATAAAAGACTGAGTCAGTAACAGACAGTCGGTAACGGCCAGAGTCGGTAACGGCCAGAGTCGGTAACGGACAGAGTCGGTAACTCTACAGAGTCGGTAACTCTACAGAGTCGGTAACTCTACAGAGTCGGTAACTCTACAGAGTCGGTAACGGACAGAGTCGGTAACTCTACAGAGTCGGTAACGGACAGAGTCGGTAACTCTACAGAGTCGGTAACGGACAGAGTCGGTAGCGGACAGAGTCGGTAACTCTACAGAGTCGGTAACGGACAGAGTCGGTAACACTACAGAGTCGGTAGCGGACAGAGTCGGTAACTCTACAGAGTCGGTAACGGACAGAGTCGGTAACACTACAGAGTCGGTAGCGGACAGAGTCGGTAACGGACAGAGTCGGTAACTCTACAGAGTCGGTAACTCTACAGAGTCGGTAACTCTACAGAGTCGGTAACGGACAGAGTCGGTAACTCTACAGAGTCGGTAACGGACAGAGTCCGTAACTCTACAGAGTCGGTAGCGGATCATTTTTATTGCTTGTATAGCACATCTAAACTATATATTTCAAAAACTTATATACAGATGAATCAAAAAACACAGTTATATATAGCTATTTACAGTGAAATGGAAGCAATGTCGATTTTGTACAACTATTTACAAAAAATTATGAATCACAAATACAGGGAAAGGCAAATGATTTGTGCCTCATTGTGTTGATATAAAACAATAAACAAATATAGTAGACACTACAGTCCAATCTCACTCACTACACACTAACTAAACAGTCAAATCACAGTAATAATCACTATTATCTCTCAATCTCTCACTCTCTCTCTCTCTCTCCGTCTCTGTTTACCTGTCGCTTGAAAACTAAATTCTCGCTATATGTGGACATTATGATTGGACAATGGCCTTCTTCTTCTCAACCAATAGCAAACAGCTATAATGTTACATTTCAGTGTTGTTCAAATTTGCTGCACAACACTTTCACTCAAAACACACACATTTCCCCTCATAACTCCACTTCTGTTTGGCCTATCAACATGATTTGAAAACTGGTTTGTAGTTTGACATCCGCACTTTCAACACGGTTTGAAACGGAGATCCAAGGACTCTGTGCTTTTCTGCTATTGGCTCTTTAAAACGATCGTGTGATCAGGATGTGCCGCCGCATACGTCGGCCCCAGAGGGTTAAGGGTCTGGGTGTCGTCCTCGACGTCACTGTCTTTCCAAACCCACATCAATAGCATCACTCAATCTGCATACTTCCATCTTTGAAACATCAACCGCCCTCACCCCTTCCATTCTGGTTCACTCTCTGGCCAGCTCCCGTATAGATTACTGTAACTCCCCTCTCTCAGGTCTCCCCCATAAGTCCTTAAATAAACTACAACCGGTTCAGAATGCTGCAGCCTGGATCATCACCAGAACACCTTTCATCCACCACATCACCAGTAACTCCATTGGCTTCCGATCACACACCGCATTGTTTACAAAACTCCCCTCACCTTCAAGGCCTTCCATAACCTCACCGAACACCTCCACATAAACACGTCCAATCAGACCCTCAGATCATCTTCCTCCCTCAGCCTCCTCATCTTTCCTGCCCGCATGACCACCATGGAGTCCACAGGCTTCAGCCGCTGTGCCCCCCCCACCTCTGGAACTCCGTCCCACCTGACATCCAAAACATTGACACTGTGACCATCTTCAAATCACGTCTCAAAATCCACCTGTTCAAACCAGCCTACTCACTCTGATTTCCATCCACTTTACTGTAAAACGTCTGTTTTAAAATGAGTTTTTATGTAAAACTGTTAATTACCTCTTTTTTAACTCCCTAATGTTTGTTTTATATTTGCTGCTTTGTAATTCTGTTTTTATTGTTAATTTGTAAAATTTCTTTGGGTTTTTTGAAAGGCGCCAATAAATAAAATGTATTATTATTATGCAAATTAGGTGATGACGTAACTTAGCACCTTTTGGGACAACCAATAGCTACTTTTCTTACTGAGGAGTTGGCAACACTGTCGGTAACAGACAACATGTGGGTGTTTGTTTCTAACCTGGTCCACAGAGTGCAGCGTTCCACAGATGCTGCAGAGACAGAGATAGAAAAGGAGAATCGACATTATTCACTCACATCAAATATGACAACTTTAAACTGACGGAGATGACGATCACATGCAGAACTGCGGCCCTCCAGGACCAGAGTCGTACAGACATGGTAACTTCCATGTATTTTTCCCAAACAAAAGCTCAGACTTTAGAGCTGTTCTTCTTCAACCCACGACCCCCATAAAAGTGACAATAATGGATCAACATATGTGACATTGGGTGGAAAAGGTTTATAATGTGCCGAAAATATCCTGCGAGGAGAAAAGATGTGTAGAAAAAATAAACTAAAAGGAGCAAAAATATCACAAGAAAAAGTGATGAAAATATGGAGAGTTTAATGTAGTTGCAGAAAAAGGGTAAAAATAAGCAAAAATGGGCTAAAATTGTTCAGAAAATATTCTTAGTTTCTTGAAGGCATCTTGCGACCCCGTCCCAATGTCTCTCGACCCCAAGGTTGAGAACCACTGCACTAATGAACAGTGCTATTAGAATAAGGATTCATTATTAATGGGCTGTTACATTACATTCATTATATGAACTTCATCCTGTTTTGCTTTGACTTGTTGAATCCAACAAGTGATGTGTTTGTTTCTGTTATATTTTTAGACAAGTTGCTTTCAACAAGTGAGGATTCTAATAAATAATGTACTGTATATTTATATTTTAAAATCTATGTGTAACCAAGACATCAGTGTCAGACTCTTTTTAGTTCAGGTGTTGATCTCAAGTGGGGGAAAAAGAGCAATATTTACATTTTTTAAGTTTGGACGTATAAAAACATTGTGTGAAGTATGGAAGAAATATCTAATCAATAAGTGACAGACATCAGTCCCTGCATGATCTTAAATTTCCTTAGGTTTGTGATAATATGTAAGTATTTGTGGAATAGTATCTTTCAACAATTTTAAAACGAAAAACGACTGCCATCATGTGATATAAACATGAGGAAACTGTGTATATTAAGCTGAAGCTATCTACAACTGAATTCCCTCCGTTTCTCTTTCAGGCTAAATGTTATCTGTAGGTTTGACCACGTTTCTTCAAAATTAAAAATGAGTTTAAAAACAAACCTCAGGTCATTTTTTAGCTCCACCACCACATCCTTCCCCACCAGCGACTTGAAAAACGAGTAGAAAAGCTGCAAACGCACACAAACACACATTAGCATTAGCATCACGGCCACACCACGTCCAAACTGTCCGTATAATATATCAATTCAGCTCAAACACAGTGAACGTGTCATAGTTAACCACACTTTATTAGAAAGTCGCTTAATATGTTAGAGGAAACAAGCAGCAGAATAGAAGCATTTCTATGCACGTCTCACCATTGTTACCGTTGGTTTGTCGTAAGAATCACTGACTCCGTCCCTTGTTGATGACGTCACGCTTAAGGTCAGACCGGTGCACTTTACCGTTTAACCACACGGAGGCGCTAAAGTATCAACGTCCACATCCACGGTCCGTTTGAAATGTAGTGAAATGACCCCAAACTCGAATTTATCTGTTGCTATTTAAAAAAGTCCATTAGGTCTAAAAGGGGGAATAAAGGGGAGAGCTTTTTAAGGTCCACCCATAAAATCAGCAAAATTATGATCCATTGTTCTATGAATCTGTGATAACCACATTTATTCATTCATCTGAATAATATCCACTGTTATTCAGGAAGTATATTATTATTTGTGCCATAGTATATAGTCATCTTAAAGATGTAAATACTTGTTTTAATCAGAAATAAAATGGGTGAAATGGTGGAAAGGTGGTGAAATGGGATTTTTAAAAAGTTGATTAAAAGTTGCAAATTAGAGTGGCCAAAAACGGACAGAAAAAGTGGTAAAAAGGGTTAAAAAGGTCAATATTGGCCTCAAAGTGGCAGAAATGGGAGGAGGGGAGTAGGGGTAATGTCATTTAAAAAGTAGAAACAATTAGTTTAAACTGGCAAATAATGAGCATGACATATTGTGAATGTGGTGAATTTGGCAAACATGTGTGTATGTAGCTCTACATATGTGATGATTAAGTGTAAATTATTATTATTGTTGTTGTTGTTGTTGTTGTTGTTGTTGTTGTTGTTGTTATAAAGTGCTGAAAATGTCTTGAAAGTGGAAAGAAAGTGCAGAAAAGGCATTGACATTTCATGGACAAGTGGTAGAAATGGGAGTAATGTAGCAAAAATGCATCAAAAGAAGCAAAAATAATAATTATAAAAAAAACTAAACAAGTAACATCATATTTCATAATAACTCAAAAATGTAATTATCCTAAATACCTGCATAACAACAAATGTAAAAGTGTAGCATTGAAGAATACAGGAAATAACTGAACAGTGTTTACAATTCAGAAAACAAAAAAGTATATACATTTTTTAAGTCAGCTATTGTTCCACGTTTTGTTCCCGGTTGCATATCTAATGCAGTCTAATAATGGAATGCTCTTTAAATTTGTGCTACATTTTACAGCTTCTTTTTAAAAAAAAAAAATTTAAATTTTGATTTATTTATTTCAATAATGTAAATGACAACATAAAGTTTAAAATAAAATAAAATCAAGAATTTACAACAAAACGGTATTTTGTAATGTTAAATTCTCATGCATCTTAGTTTACATGAACGAAAATTGTCAAAATACAACATTGTGATGAAAGTCAAAGGTTTAATAATTCATAAAAGTATAAAATTACACCCTTGTAAATGATAAATTATAGATAAAATTGTTTAATTTTCTAAGTTTGCTGTCATTATTGAGGTTTAATAATTATATTTCAGCCTATTAATGTGGACTACTAAAAAAAAACTAAATAAAAAAACTAAATGAAAAAATCTGTAAATGCAGCACATAATGTAACACTGTGAAACGCCATTAACGCTTTTTGACAAAGCTAGATTTTAGAGTACAGTATATGTGTAATTCAGAGCACTATTTATTTATTTATTTATTTATTTATTTATTTATTTATTTAATCTATTTGGTAAGACCTGACCAGAAAAAAAAAACAAGACCAAAAACATTGTGTCGAGTGAAGAAGGAACCATTTATTTTATTTCTCCACTTAAAGAAAACTAAGTGAACATAATATCTTGGTCATAATAAAGTACAGTAACCTCTCTAACGCAGAGAGCCTCAGTCCTGCAAGATTATGTAAAATACAAATATATTCCACCTTATGATGTAGGCTGATCTGTATGAACGCAGCATCAGAGACATTTTGGGGTTCAGGTGCTCAGTGAAAAATAAGGGCACTTTATGCAGCATGTAGAACTGACGGCTGCCTTATTATAGCAGTGTGAGATTTAAACAATAAATAAACATTACAGGCACATGTTGATATTTATTTATGTTAATATCTGAATAAAAGCATAGCACTCTGTTTCACATGCAGCGGCTACATCATGCCTTTCTTGTTCTCCATCATTCTGGTCATCAGACAGCACTTCTGATTCTGTAACTGTGCATAGACTTGGTGCTGCTATAGACTCTGCTTTATCTGTAGATGAATCTGGAGATACGTACATCTATCTCAACTTCTTAGCTGGTAGATGTCCTACTGCTTCCCTGCTGTAGTTGCCTTGAATAGAATAATAACAGTTTTAGTAATAGCCTATTTTTAAGGTTGAATATATTGTAGCCTATTAAGGTAAATACAAGATTATTGCAAGTCTTGTTACATAGAAATAACTTGTTGCTACTAAATAATATAATTATCTAAAATAGCTTAATGTCTTAATTAGTACGGCCAAACCCAGGATATGATTATCTGGCTTTGCAGTATAGGTCCTGAGTGCACTGAACAGCAGCAAATTCACTGAGGCATAGTAACTGAAAGCTTGTTTACTTCCAAATCCCAAACCGGTCTGTTCCCCAAAACCCTTTGACCAAATACACCCTGTGTCTGCATCTGACCAACAACCCTAAAGCTTGACTCAGTCTCATTCATGCAAACCACCACAACAATGATCAAGTTTCTTCTTTTATTGGTTTAAATGTTTCCAACCTAGGACTGTATTGTACCCCTGATGCTGAGGTGAATATTTGGTAGATGTGGCAACATACAGTATTTAGTTAGCTGGAAAGCTCGGCTAGCTAGCTTGATGAATGGTTGCGTGGATTACATTGGGATTCATGTATTTTGAAATTGGAACAGACACAAAGGAAACAATTAGATTACTTTTCAAATGCTAATTATGAAGCGCCTCAAAAGTGGTAGAAGCTTCACAGCGATGGGAGCTCACTTCACAGGATGGTTCATGTTGGTAGCTCCAGGAATGTCTAAGAAACGGTAAAGGTTTGGATCATTTACGGTATTTTATTCATCAATGTTGAGGTGTTTCTTACCGTCCTTGTGCTGATCAAGTCTTGCAGGAAGTCGTGGTTTTCCCTGGAGCTCAGAGCCGTCTCTGTGGTCTCTGGCCTTCGGGGCCATGGTTTCAGATTTAGCCGGTATAGGAGGACGACTCTGAGCTGACGGTCCACCGTCATGGCATGAGGCTGTCACTGGTTTCTTGTGTGTTGAAGTCTGCAGCTTCACATTGGTTGGAGGCTGATGTTTGTTTTCAGAGCTCGTGAAGGAGCGGTTGCGCGGAGTCGGAACTGGAGGGCGATCAACGTCTCCCTCTGATGCTTTAAAGGAAACGGGCACTGTGAGGTGGTCTTTATGTTGGAGGTCTTGACCTTTAGCCAAACCGTGGCTCTTCCCCATGGAACCATACAACGGATTGTCAAACATCTCTGAAGAATTTTCACTCCTACACATCAGAAGCCAGAGTGTAAAGGAGAAACTTTGAATTATACAACAGTTGTTTCCAACCAAGTGAATTCAGTGGACAACAGACATTCCAAGAGTGCTAATAAAAAAATATCACTCCACTGTACAAGTGATCTAAATACTGTTAACTGTTACATCTTGGGCAGCACTGCAGTACACTGTCAATTTGGATTGTTTAAACAAAAAAAAATCACATTTTGTTTTGTGTGCTTGTTCACATTACATATTAAATGTGTCTTCAATCAGTTTGGAGTATAATTGGAATGCGACCCTGCATGTGCAGAAGATGGTGCTGTTGTGATCAGAGATGGCAAGTAACGAAGTACAAATACTTTGTTACTTCAGTAGATTTTTCAGGTACTTTGTACTTTTACTCAGTTACATTTTCAACATAATCATCGGTACATTCTACTCCTTATATTTCCCAAAAAGGCTCGTTTTATATATATATACATATATATATATATATATATATGTAATAATAATGCATCAATTTTATATAGCGCTTTATCATAAACACTCAAAGACTCTTTTACAGAATTAAGGCATTATTCTTTCACTCCACACTTAGTGGTGGCAAACTACTGTTGTAGCCACAGCTGCTTTGGGGCAGACTGACGGAAGCGAGGCTGCCATAGTGCGCCATCGGACCCTCCGACCACCACAAACACTCACTCACACACTAGGCAATGTAGGTGAAGTGCCTTGCCCAAGGGCACAATGAGAGATACCACTGCAGCAACCGCCACCCCACTGTGGCACCTGTAATTCTCAGTGGTCTCTCATCCAACTACTAACCAGGCCCAGACCTGCTTAGCTTCCAAGATCTAACGGGATCAGGCAATGCCAGGCTGATATGGCCAATAAGCCTATATTTTGTATTTTTTGGCACAGCGACACCAATGCGTGTCAACAGTTCTGACCCAGCAGCCAGGATCAGACCGAAGCTGAAAGTAAGGGGAGGGGGAGGGCTTACACAGACTAATGATGATTGGCTAAAGGTAGAGTGAAATTCCATCAGTGACAGTGTTTAGGTAAGTGGGCGTTGCTACCAAGCTTGTGTTAACAGAGGACAAGAAGCAATAATGTGGAACCTGGAGAAGTCTGTTGATTTAAAACTGGTGTTTACAGCGTGGAAGTACAATCACTACTTCAACCTGTTGCTGTAAAAAGAAACAAATTCATTTCAAGTGTCCTCTTCAGTTATTCTAATCTAATCAAACATCTTAGTACTACTTAGCTACTATCTTAGTAGCGGTGCACACCGCTACTAAGATAGTAGCCAAAACAGTAACGCTATTAGTAGCAAGTCAGGTGACATCAGAGGACATGAAGCACTCATGAGTGTTGAAAATATTAAAATGAGCACCACATCCAAGTGTGTTAGTTCTTAGGCATACAAACATTGTCTGGGGAAATGATTTTAGGTGCTGCTACTGTTAAAATGATCAAAATAGCGAACCAGTACTGTCAACAGCAGTAATGTTATAGTGAACTTTTTCATTTTATGAAATCACATGTTATCTGTAGGTTTGATTTAAATGCCAATTTTGTATTGAATCTTATTTTGTCAGACAAAATATCTGACCCATGACTCAGACAATAAAAAAATGAGCGCCACCAAGAAACAACCTCTGGTGCTCTTTGAGAACCAGGTTAAAAAAATGTGGCTGGTTATGACTTAAGGCTCTTATGTCATAACCAGAG
This sequence comes from Gouania willdenowi, assembly GCF_900634775.1. NCBI lineage: Eukaryota > Metazoa > Chordata > Actinopteri > Blenniiformes > Gobiesocidae > Gouania > Gouania willdenowi. The sequence continues at coordinate 39,315,883 of NC_041047.1, forward strand.
ATGCACACGATGTTCAGGAGTGTGATGTGTTAACCTTATGTGTACAATACAAATGCCTAAAAAACTATATAGTGAACTCGACAGGTAGTGTTTAGTCAAACAATAACATTGCTAAAGCAGATTCCTTATAAATTATCCTGTGTTTAATAGTTTTGCAGCCAGTGAATCGTGAAACAGAAATACTTTTTACGTTTGAAAGTACTTTTGAGTACATTTCAAAGCCTGTGCTTTTTACTTTTACTTGAGTATATATTTGAATCAGTACTTTTTCCTTTTACTAAAGGTATTTTACTTCTACTCGAGTAAGAAATCTGGGTACTTCTGCCATCTCTGGTTGTGAGGAAATATCAGCACTGGCGTGATTATCTGCGGTACTTGCCTGGAAATCCAAACAGAAATCTATCTGTGTTACAGTTAGATCTGGTACAGTGGATGAGTCTGGAATTGCTCTAAGCTAATCATCTACGGCACAACGACTGAATCACACCAGTGCTGATATTTCATCACAACAGCACTCCCTTTCGTGTGATGTTGCTTAATTCTTACTGGTCATTGAATGGGAACAGAAACTACGATCAAAATCCTTACATTGCAGCAGCTTTTCCCGTCGGACTATGTCCACCCGTGTCATAACCACTCCTTTTAGCCTCTTTTTTACCTCCAGGCCCGATGAGGGGGAGATTTAGCTGTGACTTCCTGTAACTCCAGCCCCTATCCGTCACCTTACCATGTTTCAAAGACAACTCCATATAACTGGGGTTGGAAACGTCATGGGTCTGGATGACTGAGAACCTGTTCACCAGAACACAAAAGGGGGGAAACATTGCACCCTGCATTTTTATTTCAAATAAAATCAAAGTAGGAAAGGCCTTACTTGCTATGGTCCACACCTTTACTCTTGGAGGTGGCAGGATCATCTCTTTCAACTTTAACAAAGTCTATAAGCAGATCAAAAGATAAGATGTAAAGGCACATGGTTAGGATCAGATCATGTAATAAGAGCCAATGAAGTTATTGAAGTAATACCTACAAATATCTAGGGGTGTCCAGATACTATAGAGACATGGACTCAAGTCACAAATGTTGATGACTCGACTTGACAAAATCACAAATTAATTGTAACCCCTAAAGACTTGAAAACAAATTACTCGTGACTTAACTCAAACTTTATTGACTGGGGAAAACTCAAATAGCCTCGACTCAGGACTTTAGTGACATGACTTCAGACTTGAGAAGCGGTGACTTTAGGGCCTGTACTACGAAGCTGTATTTCCTGTTATCACACTAACGTCCAGGGTTTATTTCTTGTGAGCTGTCTTACAACACTGGCTAACTTCTTATTGGGCTAACTCACCATGGTAACTTAGGCTGAACACCTAACCTGGTTGGGAATAGGTTAAGTGTTGGATAAGATCTGAGTGAGTATTAAAGTCCCGCCTCCTGACCAATCAGTTCTCTTGGCAAACGACCTGCCCAAGAAAAGGTGGATCATTGTGTGAACACCTCTGCCAGATACTACTTCTTCACTTCCTATAAATACCTAATATATATCATATCAAAGCAAATCATATTATGACTTGTGAAGTGAAGAGTCTTGATCAAGTGACAACAGTAGGTATGAGAAAAAAATTACTTATTCATTGAACATTTTAACATTAAACGGAAGAATATTCTACAATAAAAAAAAAAAGAAACAAATGAAGAATAAATTAGAAGACCCTCAAAAATAATATCATGTTGGAGATTTTAGATGCTTTATATATATATATATATATATATAATTTTTTTTGCAATGTAATTAGTCGAGATGAGAAAAAAGCTTTTTTTCTGGGCCATATGAACCAAAACTCATATCTCGATATTTTTTTCTCAAAATGGTGAATTACAATATAAATCTCAATATTTCTAACTCAATAAAGTCTTATCAAAAATAAAATTCAGGGACAAATTTGCTGATGAAAAATGCCACTCAAGCTAATTTGTTAACAAACAACTGCCCAATATGTGCCACTTTTGGCTTTTTCTCCTCTAAAGGACAGCACGTGTGAGTGACTCATTAAACGAGTATTTTAATGCAAAATAAGCTATAAAATAGAAATATACCATTATAGGCGATATTGTAATTTTCTAAATCCCCAAAATAGCTCTACCTCATATGCAGTTTACAGTTCATTCCCATACTCACCGTATAGCTTCTCAGTCAGCTTCCCCTCTGAGGTGCGTAGCTGGATCCCTCCTGTCAGCGTTCCCGTCTTCTCACCGTGATGAGTTAGTGTGATGTGAAACTCAGTGTAACAGGACTGGGCCGCACGCAACGCAATGCAGCCCTCGCCTATGAAAGCAGCACAACAACAAGCAGTCAGAGTGTTTCTGAATGAACTGAATTCATCACAATCTTACCGTATGATTCATCGCAGTCAGTCGACTTCACGCAGATAAGGATGTGCTGGTCCAGCAGGTACTCGGGGTCGGAGATGATCGGGGTGAGCTTCAGCACATTTTTAGGCAGATCAGGTTTATCAAATGACAAAACTACAGTTTTGGTTTACAATTAAAAAGGCAACAATAAAATATAAGCTCTGAAACACAAGATATATCAGATGAGCTAAAAACACAACTCATTTAGTTCAAGGGCCACATACAACCTAGTTTGACCTCAAGTGGGCCGGACCAGAAAAATGTGAAGGAAAAAGCAACAAATTCAAACAAAATCCTGAGTGTTTTGCAATTGTTGAAAATTCCTTGACTTTGCAACACTTTTTCTCAAAATTTGCGATGTAATTTGCCAGAATTCTGTGGCACAATTTGCAAGAATGTTCCAGGTTCTTAAAGATAAATTGTAATATAATATTAATGTAAATAATGTAGTACTGCAACCCTCGTCCTATTTTATCTGCAACTTATATGGCAATTTACAAAATGTCCTGTTTTTGCTCGAATTTTTACCTGAAACAAAATCTTCCTGCTACTAGATGCTCTGGCGGGCCAAACTTGGCCCTCGAGCCTTGAGTTTGACATAGATGACATAGACGGTAGGGGTGTGCGTTGCCATGAATCTGACGATACAATTCACTATTGGCATGTCACGATACGATATCTCACAAATGATACTACACAGTTTGATATGCATCACAATATATCATGATATCAATACTTACAAATTTCAACTTTACAAGTAGAAAATGGTTTGAAATACAATTGATTTAATTTTTGATTCATATTGTCAAATATCGCTCAAAAGTTTTCACGCTTTCATGAATTTCAGGCGTTTCAATTTTGAAATGTGTTGCAAAAGCGCTATGGAAACACGTTTCTCCACTAATACACGTCACAGGACGTGACATACCTGGTCACATGACCACTGCTCTCAGAAAAAACATGAGGCGGTACGTGTAAACAGAGGAAGAGACTGGGACATTTTTTAGCATTAAACTTGAAAGTTATTATTGTCACATTAGACGTGCAACAACAAAGGAAGTGTTTTAAGGAGGTGACAGGGTGTTTACGTATGCATATGTTAGCTCAGTTAAATGTTTTTTTAGTTAAAAAACATGATTAAAAAATCAATTTGGACATTTTTTGGATCAATAAAATAATTGTGTGGTGAAATATCACGATATATCTCCAAATCGATTTTTTCTTACACCCTTATTAGAAGCTGATGTGAAGTGGTTACTTACCTCAACCTGATTGCCAAACCAAACCCTAACGAATCCATTAGAGTGATCCGTGTTCTCTCCCTCTGAGATCGTCTTTCTTTCTGGAAGGGTTTTCAGATCATTGCAGCAATCATTGAAACTTGAATCCTTCAAAATAAAACAAAGTGTCAAAACTTACGCTCTAAGCAGCTGGAATGGAACTCAATGAAGAACTTGGTCTTTGATTTAGTCAATAACATGGCCACACAGTTCATAATCTGTATGGCACCTTGAGTTTCACTGTCTGGGTCTGAAAATGAAAAAATAAGCATCTTTAACTTTGGAATGGTTTCCAACCACATCATCATCATCATCATCATCATCATCATCATCATCATCATGAGACCTTGTTTGGAGACAAACTGTGAGGCAACGCCAACTTCAAATGAGGCGAACACAGGGGAATGGTCGCTGGTTGCGATGTCATTCGTGCATCCTGCAAAAAAATGTATCTTAATTCCTGCTGCACACCAAATGTTATGAGATTTATTACACATCATAAATATAATTTAAAGCAGGGGTGTCAAACTCATTTTAGTTCAAGTGCCAAATACAGACCAGTTTGATCACAAGTGGGCTGCAGGTTTTAGGTGTTAACATTAATGTGAAGTTTGCACTTCCAGTTATAAATTAGACATAAAGTATGGAAGGCATCAACATTATCTTAGCAATAAGTGACAATTATTTAAATGTTCTTTGATTTTAGATATATTTTTGTTTTTTTTACAATTTCTTGTTTAATTTAAAGAAATTTTGTGGAATGATTTCAGAAAAATTGCAGGATTTTGTAAAATTCTAGAGTGCTTTCAACAACAATTTACAACTGAATTATTTGGTAATTTACACAATAATTTTCAATTCTCCTGCGGGCCGAATCAGTTGCTCCGAAGGGTCGGATTTGGCCCTCGGACCTTGAGTTTGACACAGGTGCTTTAAAGGATCATATCTTACCGTATGCTCGGCAGAAAACATGAACCAAAGGGTGTGACTTCCTCAGGACACGATCACACCAAGATGGTAAATTATACTTTGTCTACAGAGTAAAATGCACATATTGTCACACACACTGTTACAAACAGAGACACAAACATCACTGCAGCTGAGTGTGTGAACCAAGGGTACGACTCTGCAGTAAACTCAGGCTTACCCCTGTGGTTTTAGCTTTTGTGTAGGCGTACTTTTCTCGAGAATCTCTTTCAAAGCGATATGTTGGTGCAAATGTGATTTCCTCTTCATCTGCAATGAAAAAATGAATTATGTTTGGTCTTCCATCGATCACAAGGGTTAATTTAGACCTGTGCAGTTTGCATTACCCAGAGAAAATACAATAATAAAGCTAATACAGTTCTATTGCAATGCATTTATGAGCCTGAATCAGGGTTAGAGTGTGTTATAAAGTGTGGTTTATTTCAAACTACACCAAGCACTATGTCTACATTTATTTATACCCAATAATACATGATTATATTCATTTATATACAGTATTTACTAAGGATGCACCGACCTGATTGGACATTTTTTCTTTTGCACTGCTTGGAAACTTAAAACTCAGGAGACTTTATTAATGATTTAAAATGTTTTTTTAGTTTGTCCTCTAAATTATTTTTTTTTTTTTTTTTTTTTTTTACCTTGTCTGCACATGCTGTCGAAGGTTAACACTACAAGAAGTGCAATCTTTTAACAGCAATGCATATTTTATTATTGCAATTAAATAAATTTATTTATTTCATTGCATAATTGTGACCATCACCAGCCCTCCCTAGGGAAGGGTAAGAAATACTTTATTAAAGGGAGGATGTAAAAAAAGAGAGGGCAGTGTTTACACCAAGGTGAGGGGTTGGAGGGGGGTGGGGAAGTTAACAGGGAAGAGGGATACAAGATAGGATATGGAATGAGTGGGGAATAGTTGTTAGGTTCCAAGTGATGCGATGTGAAATTGTGGTTGTGTATATTGTGCAGTTTGGTGACCAGTGTGCGGTTTAGGAATAATAGTGGTGGCTGTGAACAGAGGAAGAGGTGAGTGGAAATTCCATAAAACAGGTATTTGGGAACAAGGTGTCTAAGGTTGAGCCCAGTATGAGTGTTATCCCACAGCCCAAGGCCAGTGCATACATGACAAATGTATTTCCAAGAACCGCCACTGCAAAACCCACGAGCCGTCCCCGGGCCCGAAGAAGCAGTCAGGCCAGCAGCGAGAGCGGGCAGCCTAAGGGCCCCCGGCGACCACCCCACGGCCAAGCAGCCCCCCGCACGCCCCCAAGGTCCCAAGCCGAGAGGCAGCCATCGCCCCCCCCATACACACCCGAGAAAGCCCCAAGGAGCCAAGGACCCAGCGCACCACGCCACCGATCCCACCCCCAACCCCCAGACCCCCCACCCCACCGACCCCCCCCCCCACACACACCCCCGCGCCCAACCCCCCGAGGGGAGGGCCCAGAGAACTCCCTGCCCGAGGCCCCAGCGGAGGAACCGAAGCCCACGCCCAGCAGACGACCAGAGCCGCGCCGAACGGGCAGCCGGCGGGCACCCGCCGGCGAGCCCAGAGCCAGCAGGGGCCCGACCCCAGGCCAGAAGGACCCGGAATGGATGCAGCACCAGGAGCAGCCCGCCCAGGGAGGACGACCACACCCCAAGCCGCATAAGGCACCAGGGGGCCGCTCCTCTAAATTATTATTTTATACTCTCTCAAATGTTGTGATTTTCTTTATTTATAAAACCAAAATACTTTTTTTTTTTTTTTTTAAAGAACTAAAAACAGGTCTGCTGTGTAACCTGTTGCACAAGTTTAGTTTGTTTTTAAAATGAAAGACTAAAAGAACTGGTATAACTGAGTATTTTGGACAGCAATGTTCTAAACTTTTAATTTGTATTTGAGATAACTACCTCATGTGCAGTTAAAGCAACAAGTTTGTATTGTTTCACAGGTATTGTTCATTGTTTTACAATAAAATTTGATTGGAAAATTCAAGGTGTATGCTGTCAGTTTCATAAAAAAAAAAAAAAAAAGATCAGCCAAAATCTGGATTGGCAGGTCAGGCTTTTTAAAGATCGTGCACCCCTGATATAAACCCTATATTACACATATCCAGTATTTGTGTACTTTTTGTTGAATCCTTAATCAAAATATGTTTAAAATAGTGACATCAAAGTAGGTTCGTGACTAAAAAGCCAACGTTAGTATTGTAATAACATTTGCTTTTAAAGGCACTAAATCAAGCTTCTTTTTTTTTTAAATGTATATTTACTTTTTGAGAAAAACAATAAGAACATAATACATTATTGGAAAGTATTTCACATATATCAATTCTCCATTTAAGGGATTCTCAATCTTGTGGTCAGGTCGTGAGACACTGGGAGGCGGTCGCCAGATGCCTTCAAGAAACTAAAAACATGTTTTTAACAATTTGAACCGATTTTAGCTTATTTTTACCGTTTTTCTGCAACTACACTAAGCTTGGCATATTTGAACCTATTTTCATGACTTTTTCTTGTCAAATTTTTGCTCCTTTTAATGCATGTTTGCTCCAATAATGACCACTTTTTCTGTCTGTTTTTGGCCACTCTGATGTACAATTTTTACCCAATTTCTATGGTTTTTAAAATCCCATTTCACCACCTTTTCAACCCTTTTGGTCACTTTTAACCCTTTTTATTTCTGATTAAAACAAGCATTTTCATCTTTAAGATGACTATAATAATAATAAACGTTCCTGGATAACAGTGGATATTATTCAGATGAATAAATAAATGTGGTTATCACAGATTCATAGAACAATGGACCATCATTTTGCTGACTTTATGGATGAAACCCAAAAATCTCTCCCCTTTATTCCCCCTTATAGATGGTCCTGTCTCCACATGACTGTTCTTCAATGTTCATGTCTGTGTTCAACCACCTTCAGCTACAGTGGGGGTTTATTTTGGAGGTTGCGGGCTGAAAAGGTTGAGAACCACTGCTCTATTTAATACAAATAATCTACTAATAACATATATTACTGTTTGATTAGAAATAAAAATCTGTAACTTTCTGCATGTGCCAGAACTCGTTAATATGTTCTGAAACTGACCAAAATGCAAGAAGACCTTCTCATCGTTCCTCTCCACAGTGAGCTGGTCTTTGCTGAGAAGTTCCTGGTACTGCTGCTGTTTGATCTTGGTCACAATGTTCTCAGCTTCCTGTGAGGGGACAGACGTGACTCTATGCAGATGGATGGAGTTAGCAGCTAAAAGTTCAGAAGTCATGCACATTTGACCTCTGACATTTAAAGCAATATGACGACCAGCGTGCACGGTGTACCGTAAACGGCAGTTCAACACGGTAGTTCAAATCTCCGAACCAGAAGAGGTGCGTAAAGCGGTGGGTGATATCAAACGGATTCAGCTTCTTGTCCCCCAGATTCAGAATTCGTAGGATATTGATGAAGTTTTGATTTCGCCTGAAATGTAAAACAAAAAAATATCACAAATAAGAGACAAATCATAATATTCAATGTGCAAGGTTTATTTTTCATGATATTTAATTTTTCTATATTAAAGTAAATTAAGTAAAAAAAGAAGAAGAAGAAGGCTGGTCTGTTCATCTTGGTGATGATGGTGAATTATTTAAACATGGAAAACAGAAGAAGTTAAATTGTTTTAACCGTTAATAACGAGGCAACAAATGATAACTTAACTTTTCTTATATTTCTTCAACCGGATATTGGGTTAAAAGTCATAAAGTCATAACATATTTGTAGCCAAATAATGTTAAAAATGTCAGAAAGCAATGCTAAATTTTAATCCACACATTCCTGCTGCCCCCTTAAATTACACAATGTGCAGAGTATTTCAATATTCTGCCTAAATGATGACTTTAATCTATAATCTATATATTTAATCTATATCCCATGCGTGTATATATCTCATATTTTTTATTATGCTGTTTCATTTCATTTTATTTTATTTATCTGCTGCTGAAACTGTGCAAATGTCCTCCTGTGGGATTAATAAAGGTTATCTTCATCTTTATCTTTAGTAAAACTATTGTGAGATTAGCAGTGTCCCAATACTGTACTGATATTTCCTCCTTGAGTATTGGCCGGTATTGATCCAATACAATATCATCACGGATCAAACATACTTTTATTACTTATTTTGTGGTGTTGAATGTTAGAAAAGGCTTGATCAAGTCATATTACTCAGAGATTAATAGTTGTCAACAGTAGGGATGAGAAAAACTCACCCATCTATTATTAACCAACAGGTTACAGACATTTTAACCTTAACAATTAGATAAAATACAAAAACTACATTAAAAGACCCTGAAAGATATCCTCATTAAATCCAAAATAAAACAAAGAAATCACATTTTTAAAGTGCAAAATAACCACTAGTTTAACTTAAACATAAGAATATTCTACAATTAGATAAATTAGAAGAAGCTGAAAAATAACCTCAATAAATCCAATAAAAACAATCAGATTTTAGAGGACAGCCAATATAAACCAATACTCATTTTTTTGCTAATATTAAAAGTATGACGTTTTAAACTACAACACAGTCTCTCACAGAGCAGTAGTTGGAAACAGTTCTGTAATAAACCATAAATGAACTTGATTTCTACAGCTCTTTTATTTCCACCTGTATTGATCAGAGCGACGAGCGTTAAAGTTAACGTTATCTGAGCTCAGCACCAAACCAGTGGAAAGGTGTGAGAAAGTTAGATTATGGGGCATGAGGACGTTCACTACTACTAACAAAATGGATTATTATGTTTTGTTTTCTGGATTCCAAATGCTCAGAGAATTAATTGTGGCTAAATTAGTTTTTTATGAAATATTAGTTAATGGTTTGTTTACAGAATGGCCAGTTCTAAATCAACATGAACCAAATTCAAAGTTGGAGCCACTTTTAATGACGTCAAGTCTCATGGCGTTAACATGGACGTGAAAATAACATAGACAAAAAATGAATACTGTATATAAAATAAAAGCTCCTTAAAAACATAAAGAAGTAATAAGTCCCATTTGGAGCTAAGATTTACAACAATTATTACAAAAATCGTTCTTAATAAGTTTATTACTGTTATGGTTGAGTAGAGTTATGCACTGTTTGTTCTTGTGAAATGGCTGAATGAGCTTTTTCTGTGGAATACTGCCTGCTCCCTATTCACTTCTTTAGTCTGGCAGGTTTATCTTACCGAGCCATGACCCTGAGTAATTAGGACGTTTGAAGGAGGGCAAGCCGGAAAAAAGTCCCGAATGCTGTGGGGTAAAATTCAAAAGTGCTGGTAATGTGTACCGTTACAAACCGATTCACCTAAAGCACTGGATATCAACCTATCCAGATGTTTAGATGCTGCAGATGCAATAAATCTCAACTAGGATGTTTAGATATATTGCATTTCTTAGAACAGTGGTTCTCAACCTCTTCAGCCTGCAACCCCCAAAATAAAGGTCCCAGAGATGGGGACCCCCACTGTTGCTGAGGGTGGTTGAACACAGACATGAACATTGAAGAACAGTCATGTGGAGACAGGACCATCTATAAGGGGGAATAAAGGGGAGAGATTTTTGGGGTCCATCCATAAAGTCAGTAAAATGATGGGCCATTGTTCTATGAATCTGTGATAACCACATTTATTTATTCATCTGAATAATATCCACTGTTATCCAGGAACGTTTATTATTAATATAGTCATCAGAGAAGGTCATCGGCTGCAATCTGCCCTCCCTCCAGGACCTGTACGCCTCCAGGATTTTGAGGCGTGCAGGAAAGATTGTGGCCGACCCCTCCCACCCCGGTCATAAACTGTTTCAATCTCTCTCTTCTGGAAGAAGGTTTCGGTCCATCAGGACCAGAACCTCCAGACACAAAAACAGCTTCTTTCCCTCTGCCACCATCCACATGAACACACCCCAAGTCACCCACTGAACCCCCCCCACACACACACACACCCGATCACCACCTCCATGATGACATTTTCTGCTGCACTGTATATATATATATATATATATATATATATATATATATTTATCCTATTTATCCTTTATTCTCTATCTATCCTTTATTTATCCCTCATCCTTTATATTTATCATTATTATTATTATTGTTGCTGGGTTGTTCTTTGTTTTTTTATTTTTTGTTGTTGTTTGTTTTGTGCACCAACTACCAAGACAAATTCCTTGTACTGTCCTTAAAACTGTACATGGCCATTAAAAACATTTCTGATTCTGATTAAAGATGGAAATCATTGTTTTAATCACAAATAAAATGGGTTCAAAGTGACCAAAAATGGTGGAAAAGGTGGTGAAATGGGATTTTAAAAACAAAAGAACTGGATTAAAACAGACAGAGAAAGTGGTAAAAAAAACTGTTGAAAGTGTCAGTATTGGAACATTTAGTTTAAAATGGAAAATAATGGGCATGACTAATCACGAATGTGGTTAAATTGGCGAAAAGAGGTTAAAAGTGACAATAATAAAGGGTTTATAAGTGCTTAAAATGTCTTGAAAGTGGAAAATATGTGCAGAAAAGGCATTGAAGTTAGATGGAGAAGTGGCAGATATGGGAGTAATGTAGCAAAAATGTATTAAAAGGAGAAAAAATATGGCAAGAAAAAGTGATGAAAATAGGTAAAAATATGACAAGTTTGGTGTAGTTGCAGAAAAAGGGTAAAAATAAGCAAAAATGTGCTCAAATTGTAAAAAAAAAAAATATATATATATTTATATTTATATATATATATTCTTAGTTTCTTGAAGGCATCTCGTGACCTCCTCCCAGTGTCTCCTGACTCCAAGGTTGAGAACCCCTGTCTTAGACAAACACTTGAGTGGCCCAAGAGGCATTGCTCTTCAAACTTGGTATTACAGTAATTGATTTAGATGCTCTGAAAGTAGTGGACAAAATGTTCATAAGAACATTATCACTTTGTACTTTTAGTTTGGAAAAGTGCTGCATCCTGCTGCTCACCTGAGCTTCTTCTCACTCCCAGAGGTCAGGTGACAATTGACGAAGCAGAAAGACGTTCCATTGAACATGAACGACACTCCCACCGCTCCTTTGTTTCCTACAAATCAAACATTAGAGCAGCACTGGTGTAGGATTATTAAGACAGTCATCAGTCATTTAATGGTTTTACTTTGTGAAACATAGGAAATACCTAAAGTGTTGGCGATTCCTGTCTTCACACTGTCAGAGAAAACATGGGAGATCCTGTTCTCGTGTTCAGGTTTGGCTAAAACTACAATCCGAATATTCCACAGTGTGTGAATGGCCACCTGTGTTTTTGGAGAATGGATGCGTTAGTCCTCCATGCCTTCACCTGTGACCTGGTGGTTGTGTCACTCACTTGTTTGAAGCTAATGTTGGTGATGCTCCTCAGGGCCCCCTTGACGTGGTCCGTCCATTCGCGGTCCCCTAAAGGATCCTCCTGGGTCCCGATCACATAAAGATCATGCGGAATGTGAGCCGCAGTGTCGTCCTGTGTCTTTCCCTGACCTTTACACTGAAACCAGGACTTGATGTTGTGAGGAGGTCCAGCATTACCTACAGCCAACCATAGGTGAAAGTAATGCATTACAAGTACTTATGTTGCTGTAATTGAGTTGCTTTTATGGGTACTTGTACTTTTTTGAGTATATTTCTAAATCAGTAATTTCACTTATACATTTACACTTTTAAAAATTTAAAGAAACAAGTAATTTGATACATTTGATACACACTGTTATTTAGTAAATTACTATTTTTTGGTTTTAAAATGATCAAAAGACACTGTGAAGCTACAAAAAATAATAATAAAATAACCAGACAACAATCAAATGCATCACATCATAGCCAATCAATCAGATTAAAAGTAATGCACGCCATCAAAACAGCAGAATGAAGGTTATTTTCTCTGAGCATTTATTAGTTATTATTATTTTATATATTAATTAATATCATTAATATTGTAGCATCCCTGGAGGTTTTATAATTGTAGTGTTGTCGTTCTAATGTTAATGTTGATGGTTCCAATTATCGCTTGTTCTTTGAATGCACCTTTGGGGGAGCTGGGATGTGAGTGGCTGAGTGAACGAGGGGGCGGGTCAGAGAGAGGAGGTGAGCCCCTGTGTGTGAGAGTGAGAGCTGGGGAGGTAGATGAATGAGAGGAGCCTGATAAGCTTTGACCCTTTTTGTTGTTTTTGGCATGGTTACGGCCGACAGTAACCGCAGTTCTGTACGGAAATAAAGCGGCTAACAAGCAAGAAGGTTGTCGTCCTTTCCAGCGTTCTGTGGGACGCTACAATATTATGTATTAGTTATTTTTTAATTAATTATATTATTATTATTATTATTTATTTTTGTATTTGTTTTTGTTATATATCATTATTATTATTTATAAGTTATTTAAAATAGTAAATTTTGACAAATATTTTATTTTATACAGACGCCTTTGTGGAAAATAAATTAATTTCCAATTGTGCAAGATTTCCTCTCTTACTTTTAAAGTTTCTACATGAGATGTTTACTGTATGTTAGGGAACCGTGGCAAGATTTATTACCCAAAATAAACATGGGGGGTGAAAGTAACTAGTAACTTTTACTTTGAGTACTATTTAATTGAGCTACTTTTTACTTGTACTGGAGTATTTTATGTATGACTCCGATCAGGGTTGAGTCCATTGTTACCCATGTTCCAGGTTCCAACAAAGACTGTGATCATGTCTGGTTCCGGTTTCACAGAGTGTTTGTTCTTCATCAGCTGAAGCAGCTGACAGAAACCCTCTCTTTTCTAAAGTCACAAGACAAAATAAATGTAGCAATGCTCCTGATGAAATAACACAGCTTGTTCACTGATGGATAACAGGTTTTTTTTTCTTTACCTTGGTGTCATCAAACACAAACTCCTTTCGTAAAACTTTCTCTTTCTCAGTCTCCACGACCACAGTGAGCTTGGTATGCATTTTCTGAGATTTCACCAACTGAAGGACTGAGAACAGAAGTTACCAAAGAAATATGAGTTAGAGGACAGTCCAAACTGGGCCTTTAAATCCAAATATAACAAAAGATTAAGCCATTTTAGATTCGGTCCTGCAGTCTGAATCTGTGCAGCTCCAACGTAAACACACAAATGGCTCCAAAAACGCTACAACAATTACACAAAAAGACAACAAAAATACACAGAATGACTCCAAAAAGACATAAAAACACAAAAGGACAATACAAATATACAGAACACCAAAACAAAAGTGAGTATTGAGGGGGTCCAGTTTGGTGAGCTCAGGATTGAGTCAATGACGAGGTGATGTGTGTGATAAAATCCAATTGTCATTATTTGCTATTAAAATGGAAATAACGTTGCCTGGTTCTGCTGGAGGTTTTTTCCCCATTGTAGCTGATGCATGTTCACGAGGAATTGTTGGGTTTTATTTTGATAAGTGCAGATGACTATTGTTGTAAATTGTCAGAGGAGTGAAGTCTCAATAAGAGCAAAAGATTTTTACGTAATTGCGGCGTTTTTGGCTACTTTTGTGTCTCGACCCAAATGTTAAGAACCTCTGTTGTAATACTAATATACCGGATAATTGCTAAGTCAGCAGCGGCCCTCTCTGTAAACTTTGAAAGCACCGTTTATTTCTGCTAGCATTTTTTTCTCAAAATCCAATGTTATTTGCTCACTTTTCTTCACTCCGCTCTGTGTCTCTGAAGCTGTCCAAACAAAGTGTGGATGAAATTACAGTAATGATCATAATCATATTGTCTGTAAAGTACAATAACCAAGCTCTCAGAAACTCTTTGATTTATTCTAATCATGCAATTATTGATGAAGATATGGTAATTTTGATAGCACACCAAAGCTTTGCCTTTTCACATTCCACTCCAAGTCTTTTATTTATTTATTTTTCTCGGAGTCGGACCAAATAAGATTACTCTATTGTAATATTTCATTTGAATTACCCTTGAAAACCTTAAAACAGATGGACGGTTTGCTACAAAAGCTTTACAAGATCATTTCTGTAAAAAAGCAATTCAGGTAAAACAATATGATCAATGTTGACAACGTGACCTTGAGAGGATTATGTGAGTTGGTCATCGGCCGTTGTTTCAATGGTTCCCAAACTTTCCCCTCCTTTAGACATTTAACCTGAAACCATGTACCCCTTATTCCTGCACACTTAAAAACATAATAATGCAATGTCATATACAATGTGAAATCTGCCCCTGAGTTTTACTTATCCTGTTGAGGAATAATATATAATAAAAAAGAATAATAATCTGTAAGCACACAATAAAATATCTTATTCAAAATGATCACTTGTTTGCTTTATTTAATTAATTAGTCTTTTTTTCCCACACATTTGTTGATGGAATCAGTAATATTCATCATCCTGAAACTGTGAAATACAACTCGCTACAACTTGAGAAGGGTGAAGATAAGAAGATATTTGTGATTGTTGATGTCAGCATGAAAGAGGTGTCACGAAGGCTGTCATTAAGTGTCCTTTGTTACCCTAACCCTTTGTTGTCGTAGAGTGGACTTCCTTACTTTTATTCTGAACAAAGTATTTATCTTCAGGTCCATCTTTAGATTTCTTGAAGTAGAGCTTTCCACTCTCAACGTCTACTTTCAGGAGAATCTTTGTGGAAATTCCGAGAGATTCTTGCTTGACCTGCAAAAATTATGGAGCGGCAGAAAAGGTTACAATGTTGCTTTCATTTTACGGATTCATTGTTTTCATTTTGCTTTAAGGAGTACCTCATAAGTAACAAGCGGTATGACAGACTTCCTTTGACCTCCATCATATCCCACAGATTCACAGACAGAACTTTTAGCCTAATAAATGAATACAAGTCATATTTTGATTGAATTTTTTTGAAATTCAGCCCCATCTCTGGAGGCTTTACAATATGTGTTACCTTATCTTCTATTGAGTACAGAAGTTTGGTGAGTTGCTCCAGCCTGTAGGATATAGACTGTCCTGAGTAGTCAAACATCTATAAAAGCAGAAGACAAAGGCTCTTATATGTTTGCTGATCATTTCATTTCCAAAGGAGGAACAATGTTTCTCACGTGTTTTGGAAAATGTTTGATCTCTGGTGAGAGCTGATGGTCGAATGTTCTGTGGAAGACTTCCAGAGCGGGCAGAACTCTGGAAATTTCACTGTCAGGGTGGAGATTAGAGCATGAGTTTAGCTTTAGCAGCAGTAGTATATGAAGAGTAGTTCTTAATCAAATGTACCTGTTTAGATTCTTGCAGATTTCCATTGTTAGCTTCTTCAGACCTGACAGGTTAGAGTTACCACACTGCACCTGCTCAGCATCCAAACAGATGGAAGTCCTGAAGTATTCTTGAATGGCCATTTGATGCTCTTCAGCTATTCTGTAAATGTTACACAAGTGGAATTGAGAGGAAAAAAAGGACTCAAAGATTAACAACTGGTCATCAGAGCATGAACAGAGTGCAAAATGTGTTCCTATCAAAGTAGAATGTAAAGGATTTGAGGAACGTTCACTCGAAAAAAAATTATATTTCAGTAACTCAAAGTTCTGAGTGAAAAGTAAAAAAAAAGTGACTTTAATTTGTAAGCAGAACAATGTCATGTGGGGTTCCTCAGGGCTCTGTTCTTGGACCCCTTCTGTTTAGCCTTTATATGCTTCCTTTAGACAA
The DNA here is from genome assembly GCF_900634775.1 of Gouania willdenowi. Classification (NCBI taxonomy): domain Eukaryota; kingdom Metazoa; phylum Chordata; class Actinopteri; order Blenniiformes; family Gobiesocidae; genus Gouania; species Gouania willdenowi. Next base: position 39,332,213 of record NC_041047.1, read on the forward strand.
TTTTTACAGAACTGTAAGGTTGATTATCAGAGCTATGCAGATGACATACAATTCTATCTATCACTGAACTCAGATGATTATGGTCCCATTGAGGTGTTGTGTGACTGCTTAGAAAAAGTAAACTGCTGAATGAGGGAAAATGTCCTTCAACAAAATCATGACAAGTTGGAGGCGATTGTCTTTGGTAATAAGGAAAAGAGGACTGCTGTCAGCAAGGACCTTCCATCTCCATCTTTAAAAGCTAAAGACCAAGTCCCAAATCGTGGGACTTGAAATCGATCTTACATTCAGCATCAGATCAAATCTATCACAAAAACATCTTCTACCACCTAAAGAACATCTCCAGAGTGAAAGGTTTAATGACTCAGAAAGATCAGAAAAAGCTGCTCCATGCTTTCATCTCCAGCAGACTGGACTATTGTAATGGTCTTCATCAAACATCTACAGCTGTTCCAGAACAAAGAGGTTAGAGGTCATTAGTCCAGTTTGAAAGTCTTTACACTGGCTCCCTGTCAGCCTTAGAATAGACTTTAAAGTTGTGCTGCTGGTGTATAAATGTGGTCCTTTTACTTTTTAATCACATTGTGTATGAAATGTGCTCATAAATTTGCCTTGCCTTACCTATGTAGGTCAATTTAGGTTTTTACTTTGATTTGCAGTTGAGATGCCTGTGAGCATGAACTATGACTAAAATGTAAAGGACATACGTGGACAGGTCCATGTGCTGCAGTCTGCTCTGGTAGAAGTCTGACAAAGACTTGCAGTTGTGCTCTGAGTTCTTGGAGTCGCAGTCCTTTGAACTTCTTGGTGGAAGCTGAGGTGGGAGGTCGTTGTGTTCTGTAGCAGAGAGAAGAAGAAGACATTTGGAATCTGGGACTGGGATATCTTATGTTGGATGCTTTATGGTCGGGATGAAGATTTAGGACCTTGTTCCTCCTCTACTTCCTCCTCCCTTTGAACAGCGTACTGAAGATGTGTGACCAGACCCATGTTTGGACTGTGATATGCTTCCACCAGCTCAGGCAGCAAACTGAAAAACCTGATGGGAACTCCCTCAGAGGCCTGCAGAGCACAGGGCAGAAGAAGGAAAGCTCATGTTCTCATACAGAACCAAACAGTACATTGATACTTGTGAGCATCTGTCATTATGTTGTGTGTAGAATTTCCTTTGTGTGTGTAGCTGTGTTTCATGTAAATGACATGTATGCGTGATTGCACATGTGTAGATATCTGTGTGGTTTTTGGTGTGTTACTATACCAAAGGTTCATGTCTTTTTGTTTCTCCACCACTTGTTTGTACACCACGTGTACAGGTCTTTCTTTCACGTTTTTTCCTCACTTACAGTGGTGTTTTATTTTCAGCAGCTTAAAAACAGGAATGCTTGGTTTACCTCTGAAGATGGAAGGTTTCTCAGGTGCTTTGACTCAGTTTTCTGCTCATCTATATTTGAGCCCTTGTGAAAGAGATTTTTGAGACTAAATTACATTCAAAATCAATGTAAATGACGCGATGTCAAGCAACCTTCCTTCAAAAAACACGATTCAATAAAAGTTGAAAATGTTGAACTTTTCAAGCAACTTCGAGTGACGCCGTGTTGCAATATCCAATTGGCAAAGAGTTTCTCGCTATGTCACTTCCCGGTCGTCAAGTCAGTGGAGAAACATGTTTTTTGAGAAAACAAAAATTGAGCTGGAAACAGGCTTTGAAATTATTGAAGCAATGGTGCAAGAAAAAAGAACAACTATGTTCAAGCGACTCATCACGGGTGTACGGTCTATGTTCAAGGACATCGTCAGGTCTCAGAGTGAGGCATCAGGTATCAGGAAAACCTCTGGCATTTATCAGACCAAACACACTGATGACTCAGCAAAACCTCTGTCAAATCAAGTGGCCTCGCTTGTCAAACCAAATGACACAGTCTCAGGCTTCAAAATAAAAGTCTTCAGACTCGACTGCCTCAGGCTGTAAAACACAACATAACGTTGTATTTTGAAGAAACCAGAAATACACATGATGTCATCAATATGCGCTGCTTTGGATATGAGAGTAAGTTGAAAGCTGATTTATTTTTAAAGGTTAAGATGTATCAGCGTTTCATTTAACTCTGTATTCATCAATCCCACAATACATTAATATGTAACGACTTTTCAACTTACTTCATCATGTGTACTTTTGTTTCCTTCAAAATAAAACGACATGTGTTTTAAGGCCTGAGGCCGTTGGGTCTGATGACTTTTATTTTGAAGCCCAAGGCCATGTCATTTGACGGCACTGGGCACTTGTTTTGATAAGTGACGCTGTGTAATTTGACGCAGGTTTTGCTGAGACATGAGTCCATTTGGTCTGAAGTTGCATTCAGAAACACACACCTTGCCATTCTTTCTGCTTCTAACACATCAACTTTGAGGTCCAGTCACTGTCTGTTATGTGATCGAGGGATGAACAGAGCTCACCTGTCAGTTATTCTATAGATTTTTTTTTTTGGGAGGGTATATTTTAGATCATATTGAAGATTGTTCTTTTTTTACACTATTTGGTTATCCTCACAGGAATTGTGTAGAATTGAACATCACTCACCTGGACAGACAGCTTCTTATCTTCATTTGGCAAGATCCTGTACGTGTGCACACAGTTCTGGTGTCTGCATTTAAAACATACAGTGTAATATTATGTTTATATGTTATTCACAGTGGGTATCATCTACTTTATATGTTAAAAGGCTATAGTCGAACTGCTGAGTGAATGTCACACTGTGAAATATGCTGAACAGGATGTGTCGGGCAACGCTTTGTGGCAAAGGAGCATGCAAATAAAGGGGAACTAGTCTAATGTGCACAGTTAAAAGACAAAGGTCACTGCAACTCAAAGTTATTTTGTTTTCCATGTTACATTATCACTCCCTTGTTGGATGGTAACCTGCGCCGTTAGTTGGTTGCTGCTTGTTCAAACTGAAGTGAAGTCATAAATAAAGGTTATAAATGTTTTAAACTTACAAGACACAGAGAGCATACGCTCCCTGTATGGACTCACTGTCCCGGATTAGGAAGTTTCCATCTCTTGCTGTGTTGGACAGTAGATCCTCAGCTCTGGATCGGGTTATATTTCCATGGTACCAAGGCTGATGGTTTGTCATCCTGATCCCAACACACGAGCCTAAGCTGTTAATGGTGCTGCATCTGCCCTCACAACCAAAAACTCCAGCAAATAAACAAACTAACTAAAAGACTCCTGGCTTAATAACTACCAACAGTGGGCCTGCAATTAAGCTTGATTTGACTTGTTCATCCTCAGCCTGAACAAGCTGCAAAAGGAAGCTGAAACTGGCTCAGCTCTAGACTTCCTGATTTGAGATGGTGGGGAGGGACAATTATGGTGCCTCCATGCTGTGATAGATCCACAGAGCTAAATCATGCACACTAGAAATGCTTCTCACATTACTCTACTTATTAACCAGCACATGTCGACCTTTGGTGTGCACGCTGAAGTGAAACAATGACGGTAAAAGTTGGGATATAAAAACCTGAAAGTAATAAATATAACTGAGATTCTTCTTTTCCAAATGGGCAAATGTATTAACAGTGAACATATCTATGGTTCATAAGATTCTTTAAGTTAGAAACTGAAATAATGTAGAACTCTGTGCAATAACTGGTAGTGAGAACAGTGTTTTAATCCTTATGCAATACACACATTCAGGAAGTCCAAGGTTAATGTTGGTTTTCATGTGATGGACAGGAAGTGTTGCAAAAATAAAAGACGAGCTGCTCGTAAAACCACAGAATGTATCACAAGTGTGATCTTAAGTCTCATTTAAACTTCAGAGCTTTCAGTTCCAGCTTCTTTAAATAAGTGTTCTTTACATCGACATGACCAAAGTTGTACCTTTGCATCTATCACAAGTTGAACAACAAAACAAAACAAAGTAGAAAAGAGAAGAGACTTTAAAAGAATGCAAATGAGGAATTTGTTCAAAAGAAACTTCTTTTTTTTATTGTTGCATGAGAAAAAAAGTTCTTAGAGCACAATGACCTCAGAGACTAAAAGTCTGGTTACACAAAAATGTATTTAGTCAAACTGACTTTGAACACTACACAACAATCCTCAATAGCTTGCCTTTAAATAGTGAAAGAGAAATTGTTAACATGTTTAAAGCAGGATAATAAGCAGTTATACACGAACAAAGGGGATTTGTCAAGCTTAAACAGAGTAAAGAGCGCTGCAGTCCGTAAACAATTATTATACACCCATGATGGCCCCAGGGACAACAATTAGCTATAACAAATTCAATTTTGCTCAAAAACTTGATTTTTGGAAGAAGCAAAATGTTTAATCACAGAAGAGTGGGACCGATACAAAATTTAGCTGGTCGTAATTTTATGGCTGAATGTTGTATTCATCAAATGACCACCAAAAATACAAAAAAGTCTGTAAAACCTCATAAACAATTAACACAATAACCTCAACATCTTTAAGTGAAATTTGTCTTGGAAACGGTCTGTGACTAAAAAAACTACAACAAGAAGTCAATAAACTGTCAATATACGTAGATACTCGTTTTTTATAAACTAAAGTTGGTAACTAAAAGCACGATGCTGCAATTTGTGTTTTAGCCTTATGTTAGCCCATTAGCTACTTCATCATCTTCAGGCTACAACAAATGTATACACATATTTATGTTGAGTATTCTGTTAATGTCTCAGTTTTGTTGTATTGTTTAAAAAAACTGTAAAAAAGCTGCTTTGAAGTTTTGTTCCTGTGCTAACAGTTAGCTTGTGTCTATTTGTTGTATGTTATGCTAATTTATATGATCTGTTTAATTTTGACTAAGAAGCCCAAATAATATTAAATGTGAGGGACCGGTGTTGGTCAAATGTTGACGATTCCAAAGACATTTATTACACAAATTAAAAACTGTATTATTCATCTTTAAATCTATCATCTATTGTTCATTCATTTGATGGGTTGGTTTCACTTTGTGTGTTTTGTGAGTGAAAAACTAAATAGTCAGGAGAAATAGTTTAATTAGCATGCTCTGTTAGCCGTTAGCTAAATGAGCCTCTGTTTTGCTAGCTTTAGTAGCAGAGGCTACATACCTGAGCTCTATTCTATTTCATCTGTAACACTTTTTTGGTGTTATAGAACGGGCCAAAGTCTCATGATCAGTTTTTAAAACAAGTTAAAAGATCAATGAAGTAAAAAAAAAAAAAAAAAAAAAAAAAAGAAGCAGACTTAGAGCAATCAAATGCTCAGTTGGAATAAAAATTCCCTGAAAATAGTTTGAAATCATTTACAATTCATGGATTTCTGTTAAAACCAATAATGATTTACTGATACATTGAACTTCAACAATGCAGCTAGTATAATATGCAGTATAAACTTAATGTCATAAGTGTTATTATCTTAAACAAAACTACACTGTAGGCAATTTTTTAATCACTTTATAGCACAAAATTTTATATAAAAATTTGATTCTAATAAAAAAATAAAGAGAAAAAAGCATAAAAAAGCAAACAATATTTAATGACTATTTACATTATTTTAATATTATTTTGGTGCTCGAGTTCAGAAACACCTTTTAAAAGATGCAACCTGAAAGCAGGTATCACACTTAGTTGTCTAAAATAACCAGATCCAGCTGGGATAGACCTGTGGATATCAAAACCTGTACCCACAATACACTGGTAGATGGAAAAACATTAGTTCAGCAAATACTGTTTGAAAAAAGTGTTAGAAAGTAGTAATATCATGACATCGGATATAATATTCACCAATACAAGGCAAAATAAAAGAAAAATAAATGTGAACTTTAAAGTGAACACAATTATGCAATAAAATAATGCAATTTATTTAATTGCAATAACAAAATAATAATAATAAAATGCATTGCTGTCTAAAAAAAGATTGCACTTCTTGTAGTGTTGACCTTTGACAGCATGTGCAGACAAGTAAAAAAAATAATAATAAGAATGAAGTAAATACAATAGACTGGAAGTGCTTGTGTTTAATTTTAAACAGCTGAATACTTAAAGCTGCAGTATGTAGAATCCTCTCTCTGCTCCTTTAGCGGTTTCTTTTGTGAATGCTTTTAGCAACTTTTTTCTCATCAGAGACTAGTGACAAATGTATGGACTTTATCTTGTGTTATTGGATTTTTTTCTGGTGTTTTAGAGACTCAAATGCATGTATCACTCTGTAGTTATCCCTTCAGTTTTCGTATCCAGTATGAAGTTCTTATTATTGTGTTTAGAGCCTTGCATGGTCAAGTTCCAGCTTATGTCACTGAGCTGCTGAGACCTTATAATACCAACAGGTCCCTGAGGTCCTCCGACCAGGGTGTGCTGGTTGTTCCTTACACAAGGTTAAAAACCAACGGTAACTGTGCCTTTGAGGTTGTGGCTCCTAAAACTTGGAAATGGTTTTCCCCCAGAACTGAGAGCCCTGACCTCTGTGGACATTTTTAAAAGCAGCTGAAGACCTATGTGTTCAGACTTGCCTTTGTCTAACCTGTCTGTATTTTGCATTGTGACTGTTCTTGTATTAACTCTGTTTTATTTCTCTGATTGTGAAGCACTTTGTGGCGTTTCTGCTCTTGAAAAGTGCTATATAAATAAATGTTTTCTTACTTACTGTTCTGAGCAGCGGCTGCTGCCGTTGGCTCGTCTCCGCTACAAGCTTTCACAGTGATCTCAGCTGCCGCTCAGGGCAGAGTGACAACCATCGCTCTGCATCCAGACTGTAACATGAATTCACCTTAAATAAGCTTCTCTTAGGTTTACACGCAATGTATCCTACTGTTCTCTCTGTCCCCCTGAGACCAGTGTGTGCGGCGGACCCTCAGCAGTCATTGGGATCCGCGAGGACGCAAAGTGGTCCATTCCACCTCAGTGTTTGTGATTTTATTCTGTTGCTTCTCCACCTCAGTTTGCCTTTTTCTGCTTGATTTGCTGTATAACTGTTGTGCCTTACACCACGATAGAGTCTTGTGCTGGCCATTGCACTTTTACTACCGCTGGTACTTGAAAGCGCCTGACTTCAGTTGAGCAACCAATAGTAACGCCCGAAACAGCCCATGGAGAACACGTGTTTGTAGAAAAATCTCTGCTTGGCTGACATCCAGCGTACATGCTCCTGGATTTCTAAACTTCCTTTACAGAGCCAGGAGAAAGAGAAGAGATTCACTGTCCACTCAGAACACTGTATTACAATATGCTCAAAGATAATTATGGATTTTTGACCAAATGACGCCAAAAAAAACATACATACTGCAGCTTTAAGTGATTGTTGCAAAGCAGACTTGAGTAAATGTTAAACTTATTGAATCATCCAAAAAATCTGTAGAAAGTTTAAATAGATTTCTTAAAGTGGAGAAGAAATCCTTGGTTCATTTTTATGCTGATGATGTTACAGTAGTTGTGTCAAACTTTCAAATTACCTTCAAAATTAAGAAACAGGCATCTGCAGGTATTTTCTTATTTTTTAAAAGACATCTTGGTCTCCTGTGTTCTGTTTGTGGCCTTGACACCTTCTAATAAGATACAGCATATGTTACAGTCTTTATGAAGTCAATGCTTTATCTATCTGATTGATACTGGGAGCATTAAAGGCCAAAACGCCAGTCAGCATAGGTTATTCAAATAATTACGGTAGTGTTTTTCTGTTTCAGGTTCAGATCCAGAGTTTTCTACCTCAGAACTCTGACTTGGCACTCAGAGAACTCTCACGGGTTCCCTTTAGATCTCCACTGGTGGCTCCTGACATCCCTGACTTGTCTTTGCAGAGTAATCGCCTGAGCGTGCCACGAAATTTCTCCGCCCCAAAGAGGTAGACGAGCGGGTCCAGGGCCCCGTTCAGGCAGGTGAGGGAGGAGGTGAGTCGGTTGGCCAGGCTCAGGCCTCGGCGAGTCTCACAGGTGATGCTGAGGTGGTTGTAGCCCAGGATGAAGGTGGCCCTGCTCATGTGATACGGTAGAAAACAGACGACGTAGATGAGCATGACCAGGCCGATGGTGCGCAGGGCCCTCAGCTTCAGGGCCGGTTCTAACCTGGAGCCTTTGTACAGGCTGTGGATGATAAGTAGGTAACATGACAGTGTGGTGAGGAAAGGGGGCGTAAAGGCCACTGCCAGTGAGATCAATGCGTTGCCCGAAGCTTTCTCTCTGTAAAGCTGCAAACACACGGTGGTGTTGTCCACCTGTACGGTCTGGTAGGTGACGAGCAGCGGAGCCATGGAGATGGTTACCAAGATCCACAGAGAGAAGCTGATGATGTGAGCATAGCGACAACGACGGACATTCAAAGACCTCACGGCATGAACCACAGCCAGATAGCGATCTCCTGCCACGCAGGCCAGGAAGTACAGGCTGGCGTACATGTTGACGTAAAACAAAAAGCCCACCACTCGGCACGGCACCTCGCCAAAGGGCCAGTGGCCCCCGGTGAAATGGTAGATTGCCCTGAGAGGAAGAATGATGACGTAGGACAGGTCGGCCACGGCCAGATGGACCAAGAAGATGTTAGAGGGAGAACAAGAACCACGCTGGTGGGAGAAGATCCACAAAGCCAAACTGTTGCCACCCAGTGCCAGGAGGAAGACCACCATGTAGTAGCACCCAAACAGCTGGTTCTCAATGGGCGTGTCCACTGACACGCAGCTCTCTGATGACTCATTGGTTGATAGCAGAGTCGTAGACGACTCCATTTTAAATGCTGATGAGAAAAAGAAAGAAGACAGAGAAACAGTGATTTAAAAAAAAATGTGGCACGAATGAGTAAATTTTTCAACCATTTCTGTCCCTTTGGATACAAATGTTTGAAACACATTAATTTTTCTACAGTGATTGAAAAGCAAACATATTTGCTTCATATTTGTTTTCTATATTTGCTCAGTCTGATCAGCGGTGCATCTGCCTGTACCAGAGTATTAAAGAGAGAACAAACGTACAGCAAGGAAAGGAGGATCACTCCTACACTGAGTCATACCAAACATATATATTTTAAATTTAGAGACTAAGGGGTTTACAACCAGCCACCAGCCATGGGAGGGGCACACGTCACAGTAGTCCGTCATACAGTGGCTGATTGACAGGTGAAGCCGCGGTAGTTGGAGACGATAGAAAGAAAAGCAAAATGAATAATTCAGTGAAGTCACTCACATTAAGAGCTTTGGAGAGGAGAACATATAAGGTGAAGCAGAGCTCGGCCCTGATCAGCCCAACATCATTCATCAGCAGTCCATACACACTCGGCCTTTTTCCAGAACCTGGTTTAGAATGAAGTGAATTAAGAGGCTAATGCGTTATTTTGCTTTCCCTGCCTTTTTTTTTCAAACATCACTATCAGACCCAGCATGGATAAAGAGTACGGGTATGACCGTTTTAAAAAGCACTTCTCAGAAATGACAGAGAAACATGAACAAACAAAATGTGATGATTTCAAATCTATCTTGAACATGTTCATATTTTGTAAACTAGGTCTTAAAATATATTTTGTCAGGTCTTAAATTATGTAGTACATTTACCACTTCATTTGTCATCCTTTTTTTAAAAAAATGAATTACTTGTTAAACAAACTAAAACTGGAAAAAAAAAAATCTGAAAAAAAAATTATGATAAAAACAAATTACATTTCAGAACGTATAATAACCCTGATACACACTCACCCACTCTATTGAATGAACTACATTTGTTCTTGCTTGTTTATGGGTTATGATACATTTGGTTTGTTTGAAAGCAGTTCTGTGACTGCAATTTTCCTTACCTATTTGTTCAAAGCTGCACAAACTGATTTTGGTGTATGTCTATTTTTGAGTTGTAGCCCCCCCGCACCCCCCCTCTGGAGAAAAATGCTCCAGCCGCCAACGCATTAAAGAGAATGTGAGCCAAGTTTTAAGTGAGGAAACATTTGTGTGGGTTTTATGTTTGTTCTCTATTATGAGAATTTTGGCTCACTTCATTTAGGGTGAAGCTCATCCTTTGGGACTTAACATTGTTTTCAACTATTCTGACACACCTTAAAAATACTCGCCCACTCCTTGTTTCACATTTAAAATACTGCCAGCGACCACTCCTTCCTTTTCTTTATTTCATCAGAATTTTGATTTCGTCAAACATCCAGGCCTGGGCGTGGAATCAGCGGCACAATCTGAGGCAGTGAAGTAAATGAGTAAATCCTGCATAAAGTGAATTGATATTTAGTGACAGTAGGATTTGAACATAAAGAGGCCACTAAGATTCCTGTGTTTGACACAGACTGTCTCCTATTCTGATGGATCAGTTCTCATGTGGACTATCTTAAAAGGCTGCTTGATTCTCCATTCATACACAAGATGTTGATCTGTTTACACATTCCATATCATGCTTGTGATCACTTTGGAACATTTATTTTGTATAAAGCCCAGAGGAGAGATTCCTACCTCATGCATTTCATCAGTTTGTACCTAACTGGCCACGTTTACATGATGTTTTTTTTTTAATTTGTAATTAATTATTCTGATTGAAATTATTCTGAATTAAAGTATTCTACTTTGTGTTTACATGGAAATAGTAATTCCAAATTGAGGTTTACATGGAAAACAGGTTTATTTGATTCTGCTTTAGGTCTGGGGTTTGGGAAGGGTTCTGATTGGACAAGGGGCGAACATGACGTATCACTTCTACTGGGAAAAAACACAACAAACCTTTTGTTTTTGGCTACAATTTAGGAGACCACATAATAAGGACTGTTTTCACTTTCATTTTGATTGTAGTTTTGAAGCGACAGCTCGACATTAACAAACTGTTTCACTTTTATCAGCTGAGGAGGATAAAGGAGATAGAAGATACTTTGGCTAATCAAAGCCAGCGTTTAGTGAAAGAGGATTAACGTTTGGAATTACCATTTTCATTTGGAAGTGTTTACAAGGTCAGTTTAAAGAGGATTTAACTTTTATTCAGAATTTAAGCTCAAGTAAAGCGCTCATGTAAACATGGCCACTGATAGATTTTTTTCTTCACTTTCCCAAAGAAATTGAAGTAAAACCTTAAAGACAAACCTGTTTTGACTCAAAACCTTTGTTTTCTACAATCGGGAATGTTTAGTACATTTTTCAGCCACAAAACTGACAAGGCTTTTGGATTTAATGCCTTTCTTTGATGGCGTTAAATCTCTGTTCAGCCGCTCGCTTTAGGTCTTCCTAAAGACCAGCGGGATGTGGCAGAGCTTCCCTTTTCACTCAGCTATGTGGGAGCCACGAGGGAGAGCATTTCTCATCCAGGAAAGGCTCAGCTTCTGTGAATGCAGCGAGTGTAGGTCAGCACCACCAGTACCAATTCCACCCCTGTATACACCCCGGGAGGAAAAACGGGCTAAGCTCCCAGTTGGCAAAGCAAAGCCAGAGCGTCTGAATGGGAAGGGTTTCCTAAATACAGATCTTTGAGGGATAATCCTGGAGGGAAACTACCCCAAAACACCCCCTAAACACTGTGATGTGAAGAGGAGGCGGGGCCTGAATAAGTGGCCTGACTGCTGAGCTGGTTGGAGGTCAGGTAAGCTGAGACACTTGACTCTCTATAGTTCAGGTCACTGAGTTCTTCAGTGTTTGGAATAATAACAAGTGTGGATGGATGTCAAGTTCACCAAAGTCTCTAAAACTTCAGTTTTCATTGTACAGCAAAGAACTTGGTAACACTTTACAATAAGGGTTCCGTATTAATACATTATAAAGCATTAATTAACATTTTATTAATAAGTTTTTAATCATTATATTGTATTACCTAATATTAAAGGTAGAGTGGACAATGTTTTTTTGGCTTCTAATTCCGTGTGGATCATCTACTATTGGTCCTCCTAGTTGTCAATCATTCTGGTGATATGTTTACGTAGCAACGTGGTACGTGCTTGTGCTCGGTGAGCACCAGATCCTTTGAAAATGGATCAGCGATGCCGACTCCAGCTTGTAAACAGAGTGTTGCATGTGCAGAGGGTGTTTCTTTTGAAACTTACAGAAAATCGTCCACTATACCTTTAATAAACATATCAGTTAATGCATTAATCAGCTGTTTATTAATGTTTACTGCACAGAGTTAATCAAAACATTATTAAGCAATAAGCATTGACAAAGTTACATAACGCAATTACTTATCGTTATATATGCATACTTAATATGCAATAAATAATATATTAGCAAAACGCAATAACGTCTCTAGTAATCATTTGCTTATGGTGTTTATTAAGTATGGTGTTACATAACATTAGCATCAAAAGCCAAAAAGCAATTACTGATGTTCACTATAATGCTTATGAGGGACTTCTATACATTTATTAAGGTTTATGTCAACTTATTAATGCATTAACTGATATGTTATTTATTGTTAGGTAATATATTATAATGAATATTAATATAATAATAAACTGTTAACGTTTAATTATAATTAAGGGACCCTAATTACAAAGTGTTACCAAGACTTTTTATTATGTAAAACATGAATGTCCTCTATTAATAACTGGAAAAATCAATAGAAACCAACAAACCTTTATTATTATTTTTATTATTATTATTATTATTATTTATTTTTTTTTTAAGCTCCACGTGAACACAGTAAAGTTACATTAGGTCTTAGTCAATCTGCTTATGTTACCATGGCAGCCAGGATGCTTTTCAGGATTAGTTCAACTTCAAAAACATTTGAAACTCAAAGAATGGACTGGATTCACATTGAAAATGTGATACATTTATGGCCCTATTTCTATATGTGTGAGTTAAAAGCATACGTTGATGTGATGATCTTTGAATCAGGAGCGGAGTGGGAAGGGACCGTCTACAAAGTGCAACACTCAAGTCAATAACTTAACTGTCCTATAATAATGTAAATATGTAAATCATGTGAAAAGTTCAACAGGTGATGCTGATTAGACCACAACAGATTTTAAAGAAAATGAAGCTTTCTGAAAATCTTAATAAATATGTATTTGTAAATAATCATCACTACTTTTATTAATTAATGATAACTTATTCAAGAATCCCTCTAGGACCCTGAAAACAACAGAAAGTCTTGAGTAAGTCTACCACTTTTCAGGTTTTTCAAAAAAAAAAAAATTTAAAAATAAACCTCCATTAATACTGTAATTAATTAGGAACAATTCAAAGTCAAAACATGTCTTGAGATCAAAGTAAATTTCAAAGTAAATTTCCTGAAAAAAAAACATTAATTAGCAATAACTTCTGAAGATGTGAAAATATTCATGATACACACGGAAAAAAACAACCTTTGTAGCAAAATCAAAGTACATTTAAAAAGTTGTAAGTGGTTTTAATAGTGATCTTTATCGCACTAATGAAATATTTACACATGAAAATCCGTGTTCTACACATGCTAAAAGAAAATATCAACGTAAGAGTAAAGTAACCTAATGAAGATGCTCAATGCTTTTCCTTGTACTACAGTGTACTTCACAGAAGTTATTGAGCGTTATTTACAGTATTTCAAATGACAGAAAAGTATCCAAATCAGAGAAAGTGTTTTTTATTTTTTTTTATTTTTAATTTGGCCGTCATAGTTACAGAGAGACTTATCAAAGACTGTAAGTGTTTTCTTTTTTTTTGGAGTAATTTTTGAAGCAGTTATTACCAATGAATTACAGTTGTGATGATTATTTCTTGTAAAGAAAACGGGTCTAAATAATGTTCTGTGTTACACAGAGGCAGACATCATGAGATAAAGGTGGCAAAAGGTGTTTTTGGAATGCCAAATGTTTCTTATTTCAAATCAAGGTTGAAAAAAAGGTTAAAAAAAGGTTAAAAACAACTAGAAAATCATGTATCAAGTGGATACAATAATGCCAAAGAAAACTGTGAACTTGAGGATTCTGATGAATAAGTATCACAGAAACTAATAAAAAAGTAAACAAAAAAAGGACTTACCAGATCTCCTGAGAGGATGGAAAAGTAACCTTGTTAAAAAAAAGTGTCCAGCAGTGAGGAGCAGGGATCAGAGTGTAGCAGCAGGAGCAGCAGGAGGAGGACGAAGATAAGGAGGAGGAGGAGGAAGATAAGGAGGAGGAGAACTGCTGCTCAGGCGTGAGGAACGCTGTCCTATAATCTCCTTTCTCTGACTCAAGATGTTCTTGGGAATGAGACTGTAGCTCTTTTTGTGTCTGAACAAATTTGATAAGAGACACGGCAGCCCCCGTTGGGAGTGTTTAGGTTTGAACTCTGACCCCGCCCTTTCTCTCCCCATCCCTCCAGCTCAGAGAGCCACTTGTGTGCTCCACAATAGCCTGAGTCAGAATAAGCAGCGCACTTTAGCAGCAGGAAAGAAGAATGGCATGCCTCAGTCGCAACCAGTTGTCATGGAAACAGAGCCCTGTCCTGCACCAAGACCGCCCCCCCAGCCATGGATAGAAGATGGACTGCGTTGTTAATTGAGAGCTGTATGCCTAAACTTCACTGAGATGATCTTTTGTAGATAGTTTAGTTCTAAAGAGGCCCCCGGCGTCCCCTATAGGAGAGCAGGAGTGTGTGTGTGTGGAAACAGAGGCCCTTGTTACCCCCACCCCCCACCCGGGGGCATCTTGAATTGGAATTCCCAAAATAATCAGTCCCATAGCCGTGGGACAGATGTGGAGAGCAGAGCCGCTGGCTGAAGAGAGATAATATTTCTTTCACACACAGACTTCACAGCTGTGCATCGGACACATCGTCCCTTTTCTGCTCACTGTCTTTGATTGGCTAATGTGATTGTGCAGAGCTGAATGAAGCCACTATCTGTGCATCACTAGCCTGTTAGTTTACTGCCAGCAGCATGTTAAGGCTTTTGTTCACTGTCTCACTTTGGTCTGTTGTGTGTCTTGCAGTCTGAGTGCTCAACATCGTAAATATATTAAGTGAAAAACATTGACACGCCTTTCTTTGTGACTTTTGCATTGACCCTCTGAGTTTACAGGAATGTAAACAAACAAGAGTAGAAGAAGAAGAAGAAGAAGAAGAAGAAGAAGAAGAAGAAGAAGAAGAAGAAGAAGAAGAAGAAGAAGAAGAAGAAGGAAGTGGATAGACACTTGCGATGCTAAGCAAAAACAAACGCGCTGCTTTGGCAATTTGTGCCATTCTCTGCAGAAAAGCTTCAAAAAAGAAAAGGCGGCGATGTGTGGTGGACCAGCAACTGGCTGGACAGATGTGAATAGTACGGTCTGTGATTTTTTTCCAGTCAACACAGCCATGTTTTAACTTTTTGCGGAGCAAGGCAAGTGTTGACTGACAAATGTATTTGTTTTGTTTCCTTTCCAAAATATCCTATCGTTATTGTGAACCCTCTATCGTCCCACCTCTAGCAGTAATGCATCCTTACATGATGCCGAAATACTTTTATTCACCAAAACAATCCAAATGAAACTATCAACCAAGATGGCGCCGCGGATGCTTACCTCGGTACTGCGCTCTCTCGTAGTTGTTACGTTTTTTTTCTTTTTTGTAGTTTCTTGCTCCCCTTCTCTGGTCTCTTTCACCAGAGAAGAACTTATAAACGTTGGACAGTCCTCTGCTGATCTTTTTTCACCGGTTCTCATTGAACCAGAAAGTTATGCGGAGATTCTCACCGGAGGAGCAGCAGCTCTCTATGGAATTTGCAGGAGACGCCGCAGACGCAGACGGGGTAAACGAGCAGGCGCGCTTGTCAAACTGAGGCAGCGGGGATTACGCACTGCGCTTCCATCCATTCACCTGGCGAATGTCCGCTCTCTGGCAAATAAAATGGATGAACTGCTGCTCCTAAACACCAGAAACTCGGACTTTTGCAGATTCACCGCCCTGTGTTTTACTGAAACCTGGCTCAGTGAACTCATCCCGGACAACTCTCTACATCTACCGGACTTTCAGCTCCTCGGAGCGGACCGCGTAAAAGAGCTCTCTGGGTAGACGAGGGGAGGCGGAATATGCTTTTACATTAACCAAGGTTAGTGTACAGATGTCACAGTGTTGAAGCAGACGTGTAGCCCTAATCTGGAGAGTTTTTTCTTAAACTGTAAACCGTTTTATTCTCCGCGGGAGTTCTCCTCGTTTGTAATGGTCGGTGTTTACATCCCACCTCAGACTTGTGTAACAGAGGCGTTACAGCACCTGGCCGACCAGATATGAGACGTGGAGAAAAAACATCCTGACTCTTTGCTTATCATTCTCGGGGATTTTAGCAGAGCAAATCTAACCCACGAACTCCCTAAATACAGACAACATATAAAGTGCCCCACCAGGGGTGCTAACACACTGGACCACTGCTACACTGCAATAAGGGATTCATATCACTCTGTTCCCCGTGCAGCTTTGGGGCTCTCTGATCACTGTCTGATTCACCTCATCCCGACCTACAGGCATAAGTTTAAATCTGCTAAACCTGTGGTAAGGACTGTAAAGAAATGGACAGAGGAGTCAAAGCAGGAGTTACAGGACTGCTTTGACTGCACTGATTGGAGTGTTTTTGAAGCTGCATCAGACAACCTAGATGAACTGACTGACACTGTGACATCTTACATCAGCTTCTGTGAGGACATGTGTGTGCAGACCAAGACTTTCTGCACATACAACAACAACAAACCCTGGTTCACACCTCAACTCAGGATGCTGTGTCAGGCTAAGGAGGAAGCCTACTCGAGTGGGGACTGGGTCCTGTTTAAGCAGGCTAAGTACACACTAACCAAGGAGATCAGAGTAGCCAAGAGGTGCTACACTGAGAAGCTAAAACAAAGCTTCTCAAACAAAGTCCCTTCAGAAGTGTGGAAAGGCCTGCGTGAGGCTACCAACTACAGGAAACCCTTCCCCCACCCTGCAGGTAACAATAGACTGGCTGAAGACCTGAATAGCTTTTACTGCAGGTTTTCACACCCACCCCCGAGCTCATTAGCATCAGCCCATCACCTGGACTCTGCCCTTCCTGCTCCCCCCACTTCCCCCCCTACCTCACCCTCTGACCCCCCACCTGCCCTGAAGATCAATGAAAGAGATGTGTGCCAGCTATTCAAGAAACAAATGATCAAAAAGGCTCCAGGACCAGACGGAGTGTCTCCCTCCTGCCTGAAAGCCTGTGCTGAGCAGCTGGCCCCCATCTTCTCACGGATCTTCAATACATCACTGGAGCTGTGTGAAGTACCTTCCTGCTTCAAAAGCTCCAGCATCCACCCAGTCCCAAAGAAACCTGCCATCACAGGACTCAATGACTATCGACCCATTGCCCTGACGTCCGTAGTCATGAAGTCCTTTGAGAGGCTGGTATTGAGCCACCTGAAGGACCTCACAAGACCCCTGCTGGACCCCCTGCAGTTTGCCTATCGGGCAAACAGGTCTGTCGAGGATGCAGTCAACATTGGACTGAACTACATCCTGCACCACCTCGACTCCCCAGGGACCTACGCTAGGATCCTGTTTGTGGATTTCAGCTCTGCGTTCAACACCATCATCCCGGACATCCTTCACCAGAAACTCACCCAGCTCACAGTGCCGGCCTACACCTGTCAGTGGATCACCAACTTCCTGTCTGACAGGAAGCAGCAAGTAAGGCTGGGAAGCATCACATCCAGCACCCGGTCACTCAGCACTGGCGCCCTTCAGGGGTGTGTTCTCTCCCCACTTCTATTCTCCCTCTACACCAATGACTGCACCACAGGGGACCCCTCTGTGAAACTCCTGAAGTTTTCAGACGACACCACCGTCATCGGTCTCATCAGGGATGGGGACGAGTCTGCCTTCAGACGGGAGGTGGAACAGCTCTGGTGCAGTCAGAACCATCTGGAACTGAACCCGCTCAAGACTGTGGAGATGACAGTGGACTTCAGGAGAAATCCCCCCCCACTCACCCCCCTTACCATTCTGAATAGCAAAGTGGCTACCGTGGACTCCTTCAGGTTCCTGGGATCCACAATCTCACAGGACCTGAAGTGGACCTCCCACATAGACACAACCAGGAAAAAGGCACAGCAGAGGATGTACTTCCTGCGTCAGCTGAGGAAGTTCAACCTGCCCCAGGAGCTGCTGATCATGTTCTACACCTCCATCATTCAGTCTGTTCTGTGCACCTCCATCACTGTCTGGTTTGGTTCTACAACCAAACTAGACAGACACAGACTACAACGGATAATCAGGACTGCAGAAAAGATCATTGGTGTTGATCTGCCCTCCATCCAAGACTTATACCTGTCCAGGGTAAGGAAACGGGCAGGTAGCATCACTGCAGACCCCTCCCACCCTGCACACAATCTGTTTAAACTCCTCTCCTCCGGCAGACGCTACAGATCACTGTACGCCAAAACTACCTGCCATAAAAACAGTTTCTTCCCCCAGGCTGTCACTCTGATCAACACTATACAGTCAAAGAGTGTCAGACCTGTTTCTGTTACTGTGAAATAACCTGGAACTAAACATAACAACCCTGGATCAACCTGTCACTGCGAAATGTTCATGGACATAATATTTTCATTTAAATGTTCACCTGCACTACTCATCAATGCACTACTGCACTATTATCTTATTATTATTATTGTATTTTTATTTTATTTGGTTATTATTATTACTATTATTATTATCTTGTTATTTTATTTAGTTTGCACATATTAGTCAAACTACTCTTATATTTATGGTTATACTTCTTCTTTTATTTATTTTTATTTATTTTAGTTGATTGTTATTATTTAATGTTATACTACCTGAGAGAGCACAGGTCACCAAGACAAATTCCTTATGTGTATTCATACACTCTTGGTCAATAAAGTTGATTCTGATTCTGATTTGTTGACTCAAGCAAACATTGCGGTCGGTGTGCTTGTCTGGAAACAGACCAACGTGCTGGAGCAGCCGAGTGCAGAGTCTGACACAGAGTGAAAACTATGAAAAATACACATTCAAGTGTGATTTTTGTGTCTGACACGTGGACATAGCCCTCTGTGTCAACCATCTACACCATGAATCGTGTTTGCATCAGAGGCATGAATACAGCATATAGAGGGTTTTCACCTCTATAGGCAGTAACCTGGATGCGCAGCCATATCGGAGGCACTCAGAGGTAAACACTGTGATGGATAAATGTTTGAAATCACAGAAAAGCATTATAGATGCAAAGGCATACAAGGAAAGACTTGGAAAAGTTAAGGTTTATTAGTGGTGCAGATCCATACGAGTTGCTCCCTCGTCTGTTTCACAGAGATCCTCTGCACTTTATCACAACTGTACTTGGTCCGCGTTATAAAGATCATTACTTGGATGGGAATAAAGCAGCGCGTATATGAAATGACGCACGCCACAATGAATGTGGAGAACCCGTGGAGACGTGCACAGCGTTTAACACAGATTTCACTGTAATAAAGCAGAGAAGATGCTCTTCATCAACAACTTTAATGCACCTTGTGTTTTAATGAGAGAACATATTTAATTTGACTCAGCAGTTAGTTATATTTTATATTGTGCATTGTTGGAATGTCAGTGCTAAATACGTATTTTCACATTTTTTAACCAAGTTTTTCTTTGAATCATTAATTGAATACATTATAAAATTACAATGCTTTAATAGTGAGGTTAGTACACATCCATATAGCCATAAATGTGATTCTACTAATAATTGGCATAAAAATGTTTTTCAATGTTTTGGTTTTTGGCCAAGAATTTTTATTTCGGTGCATCCCTAAAAATGTTAGTGAATGAATAATTACATGTTTATTTCATGCTCTCATTGATGTGTTTAACTTGTCAGAATGATTGAGAAGGCTTTCATTTTCAGGATTGCATGCTTTAATATAACTGTTAAAATGTGCTAAAACTGTTCATAACAACAAATCAAGAATTCTGAATTCAATAAACACGAGGCTCATGACCAAAGATATTCCATTTAAATATCCGACAAATGGGACAGAACGGGATCAGTTATTTGTATTGTCTGGTAGTGGGTGATTTGTGTTTAATGGCTCGCTTTGAGTTTAAATCCCACTGTATATACCAACGTGTATGTGGAGTTTTACTTTGAAAGAATCAAACGCCAAACAAGGTAAAAACAATTCAGCTGTCCTTCAAGTAAAAGAGGAGGTTTTGTTGGAGCTTTTTAGATAATATATTCAAGTAAAGTAACTTCATTCAACAAAACACACCAAATTTAACAAATCCCTTATTTTAAGTTATTTCTATAGTTTTTATTCGTTTATTTAATATTTTACTGTTACTCCTTTGTAAACAATGTTAATGTGACACATTGATGTGGAAATATACATTCCACATTTATGATTAGTGCCTCTGCTAATGAAACAATAAGATAAGAGAATGGTTTTATATACAAACTGAAAGCTGAGCAGTAAATTTTAAAAGCTTTTCTAAATAAAACTCATATGTAGCATTCCTGGTTGTGGCGACATCCACTTCCCACACTGATTCACATGTTGAAGCGCTGATTCCTGGCGTGTGCGGCCTTCCTCTCACTGATGTACATGTTGACATAGGAGCTGATCAGATCATCTATCTTATAGCCCTTTTTGAAAGAAAAACAGAGATGTTAAAAAAGGAAACGGTGACAGACAAAGGCTGCGTCAGAAATAGTCCCTCCTATCTCTTTTCCTATCCACTTTTCCTTAGGAGAAAAGTGTTAGGAGACTTCCTAAAGGAGTTAGGGAAAGGTCACCACCTTGTTTTGACAATCAGACACACTTCCACTATGCGACGTAATAATCCGACAACGGTAAAGGTTGGCAACGTCTGCCGTGGTGAAAAAACTACAAATTTCCTAAAATGGACTAAAAGCAGATTTATAACACTTTCCCCTGTGACTCTAACCGCTGATATAATCTAAAATATCACAAGGTTTGAATGTAAATAAAGGGAAGACGAGGAACAAAAGTGAAACTAACGGTTGCTCACACTCACCTTCCACTCACTAATCAACATTAATCCAAAATAAATATGATTTCATGAAATTGTTAAATTTATGCAAGATATAGGCCTACATAATGTTGTAGGCAAACAAATGTATAACCGCACAAAGCATTCCAAGATGAATGAAATATGTTGAATAAAACATAATGTGGCTAAAAATGTCTATGATCCCTTTTTCGTGATTTTCCGTGAACGCTCGGATAAATGGGTCCCTTTAAATGTTGTTGCCACAACATGTGTGGCAGCATTATGTGGTCTCCTTTGGTCAAGCATGCATCAGTGTTTCCTAGACTAAATGAGGTTATAAAGGAAGCATTGAGCCTCCTTTCTTTAGCTTTTAGAGAATTGGAATGCTCCTTATCATGGCCGCTGATACGTGATTACAGAATCTCTCTCGGTTCTGGTCACACTGCCCTAAGCAGGCCAGATACCGTCATACACTGATATTATTTGCCAAGGTCTCTTCTCAGAGACTCTGTCATTGTTATGCTTAGCACTATTAACAGCATACAAAACCCTGGGAGCACAGAACAACTGCAGATTCATTGGGACACACACACATGGAAACCTCTGAATCCCAGACCGGTCTGCCTCAAAAATCCTTTTCAAAAATAAACCCTGTGTCCGCATCTGACTTGTAAACCCTACAACTTGACTCAGTCTCATTCCATTCAAAACCACCACAACAGCCGCCACTTTAACAGTTCCATGAGTCAAGGAACAGTGGATAAAAAAGGAGATAGGAGGGAATATTCAGACGCACTCAAAGAGTTCACCCGGTGTCTTACCAGAGATGTCTCACACAGAAATTTGGTTCCTTTGACTAGATTTCCCAGCGTCATGTGGAAGTAGGTGCTCCCACTGCACCAGTTCGCGATGCGGTTAAAGGGATGGTTCGCCAACACGTCCTTCACATAGAAACAATCATGATACCAGGAAATGAAGGCAGGATTCGTACTTTATGAAGAGTGTAAATACCAATGAAGATGTTCTCTGACCTTAGTTTTAGGGTGGATGATCGTGAGTCCTTGTTTGCTGATGGCTATTCTTACAATATCTGGAAAAGTTTGTTCTGATGTTTGCTGAAAGAAAGTTACAAGACGTAAAATTTCTTCAATGTTCCTCTCAGTATTTAGGAATATCTGGTGTCTTTGTACAATGAACAGAGAGGGGCAGACTTAATGAACCTTTCAACTTTACAAGACAATCAAAATTAATACATAATGATAATTGTTATATTTCTGATTTTTCTGACCAATTTACATTCAGAGCCTCTTCATTTGATGCTTTTATACAATCAAATGTGATCCATTCATCTACAGAGCCATACATCCATGTTCATATGGAGTGTTATCTGCTGATGAATTGTTAAAGTTCTATAGCTAGAAGCATGACAGATACTTTTCTAATATGTTTGCTTCTCTCCCATTGGCTTAATAGAGTCACAGCAATGTCATTCCCTCATCCCCTTAGGTGTCCCGCAGGGTTTTGTCCTTGGTCCCATTCTCTTCATAATTTATGTCATCCCCCTCGTCCTTATATTCCCTAAATATGACGTTCAGTTTCATTGCTATGCAGACGACACCCAGCTCTACCTTTCCTTCAGCCGCTCTGTCCCCCGCCTCTGGAACTTCCTCCCACCGCCCATCCAAAACATCGACACATTGACAATTTTCAAATCAGTGTGTTTTTTTGTGCATTAAAATAAAAGAACAGCACTTAGTCCAGAACATTCCAGAGAGGTGTAAACTGAACAGTGCTTCTAGCCCCGCCCACATCCTCTACCACAGAGAGTAGTTGACTGTCCACTACCATCATTTATCCACTGACTTTGTTCATTTGTCATGGATTTATTCATTTTGGCTCTGAACCCTGTCTGAGTGTCCAGTGTGGATTGGAGACACTGTCTGCTCAGAGCATGTTGCAGCTAGCACAGTTAGCATTGAGGTGGTAGCAGAGGCTGGAAGAGCTCCGGTGATCCACAAACTCTTTCTTGCACAATTTGTACACAACTGGGCTTTAGTTTTCCATCCGGTGTTTTTATTTAAACTAAAATTAACGCCCACGAAACAGAGCAACGACGTCTCCTGTTTCTTGTGTTGTGGTCTGTGCAGCAGTAATATGGGTATACCTTATGTAATGAGAAAGGCAAAGGTTCTGCACTGTTTGGAGTGAAAAAAAAGCAATTAACTGCATTATTCTTTTTCAGTGCATTATTTTTCTGTAATTAATTATTGGCAATTAAAGCGATAAAGTCGCAGCACTAGTTATTATTATCATTAATGTTGGAAACTTAAACAAATGATCATCAAAGTCCTAGATGTCCCACTAGAATGACTAAGAACAGAAAATGAATCATTGAATTGAGTTTCTGATTTGTCATTGTTAATTCTTCATGTTTTGTTCTGTTTTTTTTTATCAGGAGACGATTTGTACAAACAATGAGGATAGAATGAGTGGCTGAAGCCCAGCAGAGAGAAAGTTAGCATCAGCGCTAATTTCACTAACCTTCACTTCAAAGAATGCACAGCCAAACGTGGGCCAGCGATAAGCCGTCTTCAGAAAAGTCACCTTGGCTTCTTCGACCGTCATTCCAGCTTGTTGGTTAAAGGACGACATAATGCACTGAGAGGAAAAACCACAGCAATGTAACAGCTGCATGTGTTCTTAGTTATCATGCTCAAACACTGCAGGGTCATTTTCTAAGGTGACATTATTGTTAATACAATATCCAAGCAATAAGTGAGGAAAAATGCAGGATTTTGAAAAAATGTAGATATTTCTTAAACAATTTGCAATTAAAAATCACTGCCGTCATGTTATACAAGCATGGAGGAAAGAATTTTGCATTTTTATTTGTTTTCAGTTTCTCCCGCAGGTTGAACTAGATTCATTTTAAGTTTGACACGCATTTAAAATAAATCTAGAGGGTAAACTAAATTAATTAGAAATGCAAACTAGATTTCTAAAATAAATAAATACACACTTAAATGTGATAGAAAACAGTTAACACAGGTTTTCACTTTTTTTTGCATTCTTTGCAATTACCTCATGTGACATGTTCCTTTAGTTGTATGAACACATGCAATCACAGCTAATGTTGAATAAAACAGACCTACAATTTTAAATATTCACAAGCATGAAATATGGTGAAAAGAGGTTAAAAATGACAATAATGGCTCAACATACGTGACACTCGGTGGGAAAAGTGTTGGAAAGGGTTTATAAGTGATGAAAGCGTCTCGAAAGTGGAAAAAAATGTGCAGAAAAGGGATTGAAATTTGATTTTTAAAAAAGTGGCATTAATATTCAAACCAAAGCAATGTCAAAGCCCCTTCTCAGTGTCTTACGACCCCAAATGGGGTCCCGACCCCAAGGTTGAGAACCCCTGTTTTAAAGGATGCTAAATTCCATGCATTGGTGAGCACATTGCTGTGAGTTTATGGAAACATTTAACGAAAAATATATAGCAGAGTCTTTCTCATAGAGGTAAGCTACATCTGTAGCCACACTGGCAGCCAATGTATGTTTAAATCCCTCTCAGCAGCATCTTTGTCTAGATTGTTGAGTTTCACCTTCTTCCACTCGTTCTCAGACATGATCTTCAGTTGGTCGACTGGCACCAGTTCCTTCAGGAGTTTTGGGATCATGACAAACTGGTTCTTGTCATTTCCAACCTTTGTTCTGAAGAGGAGAGCAGCGATGTTGACCGTTTCCTCTTTGGTCGATACATGATAACCCCTCAGATACTTTGGAAGCTCCTGAAAGACCAACACAAGATGACATCACAAAATCCAGAACTAATCCTCATCACTATTTATTTAATGTTGGTAAAACTCCTGAAATAGCTACTTTAATAGATAAAACATGTCAACATACAGTATGTCACATATATAGTGTAGGCTCCTGAGTTTACCTACTGTCCATGGAATAATATTGTGTTTTGCTCCCAAAGAAAATGCACAAAATGACCCCAAAAACATAAAAAGTTCAGATTAAAAAGGACATTAAAAATACTGCAAAAACACATGTAATGACTACAAATAAATAACTGGAAAATATACAAAAACTGCAAAAATATACAAAAATGACTCATTACACACAAAACAGAAATTTACAACAAAAAAATACACAAAATGACAGTAAATACACAGAAAAATTATTTTAAAAATGCACAAAATTACACAAAACTCACATTCTTCACTTTATAGAACCAACATAGGCAACTGGCGGCGTAGGGCCAACACGTGGCCCTCTGTCTAAGTTTGTGCGACCCCAGACCGCAGCATGAATGCACAACATGACTCCACAAAAAATACAACAAAAACAGCAAAAATACACAACAAGAAAACAGAATTACTTCAAAAAACACGTGATGACTACAAATAAATAACTGAAAAATATACAAAATGACATAAAAACACACAAAACCACAGCAAAAATACACAAATAGGATTTCAAACACACAAAATGACACACAACTCACACTCTTCACCTGCTCTTTAGATACCTTATAGAAAAGACATGGGCAACCAGTGGCGTAGGGCCCACATGTGGCTCAAGGTCAAATTTTGTGCGGCCCGCAAATTAAATGCCCAACATGACTCCACAAACACACAAAATGACAAACAAATACACCAAAACCAACAAAAACACACAAAAAAAACAGAACTACTCCAAAAACACACGTCATGACTAAAAATAAATAACAAACATTTACAAAAACCTCAAAAATATACAAAAATGACTCATTGCACACAAAACAACAGAAATGAACTAAACAATACAAAAACCTTCAGCAAAAATGACAGAGAAACACACAAATTGACAAAAAAAAAACACACAAAGTAGATTTTTGGCCCTTGGATCAGATACAGTCATGATTCTGTGGCCCCCGCTGTGATTAAAGTGAGACTAAAATGTGTTTGTGATGCACCTGAGGGAAATGGAAGATCTGATCAGCTTCTGGATCTCTGCCTGGGATCACGTTAAACCATAACTTCCTCATGAAGAAGACGCGGTAGGAGATGTTCATGGGTCCAGCTGTGGAACACAAACACATGCAGATGTTATTAAGGTGTTTAAGAATAGAACCAGTGAGTGTGCACACCATGTGATCTCACCATCCTTGATCCTTTTAGATTTCTTGGACCAATCAGTGATTTGTCTCAGACTGTCAAAGAAATAGTCCGAGTCATTTAAACTATGGACCTAAAAACACAAAGTTTGGGAAGCTCATGAAGGATGGAGATCAGGTAACAGTTGGAGAAAAAAAATGTTTAGATCAGAGACGGGCAACTTTTATCACGTGGGGGCCACAAAAATGTGATTATATCTGATCTGAGGGCCACAATTTTATTAACATTCATGTCAGTATTTAAAATAATTACTAATCTGAGCATTAACAGAGGAAATAATTGTTTTTTTAATAGTTTTTTTGAGTAAATTTTGTGCGTTTTTGTTTTCTCTGTTTTTGTATGATACATTTGTGCATTTTTCTGTCAGTTTGTGTTTTTTTGGAATGATTTTGTTTAATTACATAGTATACTTCTGTTTTTTTGTGTCAATTTGTGTGTGTATTTAGTTTTCTCAGTTTGTGTTTTTTGAGTCACTTTTTTATGTTTACGTTGTCCTTTTGTGTATTTTTCTGTTATTTTGTGTATTTTTCAAATCCTTTTTTGTCATTTTGAAACGTTTTGGAGTCATTTAAAGCATTTCTGTTGTTTCTTTGTGTTTTTCCAATTCATTTTGCATGTTTTAGGCGTCGTTTTGTGTATTTTTCTCTCATTTAGTGCTTTTGTGTGTTTTTGTGGTCCTTTTGTGTGTTTTTTTAGTTACTTGGTCTGTTTTTAGAGTCATTTTGTGCATTTCCTTTGGGGAACGCCCAAAAATTAGACCAAGGACAGTATGTGGCCCCCGGGCCACCAGTTGCACATGTCTGGTTTAGACATAATAGCTTTAAAAAAAACCTTGTCATCTGTTTTGACAAAGATACTGAATCCATCTGCAGACGTCAGGTTGAGTTTCTTGGTGATGCTCTGAATCAGATCTCTGATCCTGGTGCTGGAGGCCACCTGAAATATCTACAGAGAGGAACAGCTCATCAATGAATGCCACACATTTTACTTCTAAAGCGACAGCGTGCGTACCTCGTCTGTGTCGTTGGGAAAGTGGATCTTGTGAAAGATCTGCGTGCTGTTCTGTTGGATGGCGTTCACCTCCACTTGGTGAGGAGGGAGCTTCCTGGGTTCCAACCTACAGCACAAGAACCACACGTTTTAAATCATTGTTGATTTCCATAGATACGGGTAACTGAGGGCCACACGTGTCCCTTGGTCTAATTTTGTGCAATAAACGCACAAAAATGACAGAAAAATACCCAAAACATTAGCAAAAATAGACAAAATCACTCCCAAAACCTCTACACTCCAGGGTTGGGGTTAATCTTAATTGTAATCGCATAATTTATAATTAATTACAATTATGATGTAATTATAATTGCAATTGTAATTGAAAAAAAATCCGTTGCTGTTGTAATCTTAATTGAATTGTACTCGAGTTCAGATAATTGACTGTAATTAGCACGTACAGTAAGTTATATAAAAACTGACATTTACAATGTATTTTTGGGGAACCATGTCACAGTTCTATATCTTACACATAAGCAGTTAATTATTAAAATGTGTTTTTAATATCAAGTTTTCTGTACCTGTCACTTCTCTCCAGGATTATTTTACCACTTAAAAATAATATAAATCTATGGATAAACTGATGCCAAAAATATGAATACCAATATTATCATTAATAAGGACGCCTAATAAGGTAAACAAGAGATGAGAAACTAATTGGATGATAGATAATAATATTAGTGTATTTTACAGCTGATTTAAGACATGGGTTAAACTGACCCGTTATCATTAGAGATGCTAACAGAAAGCTAACAAGGTTACGTTTATTTGACTTCTTTATTGAAGGTTCAGTAATTGTGATTAATTATCAATCTTTAGTAATTGAGAACATAATTGTAATTGACTTTCAAGGGGTTGGGGAATGATAATTGTAATTTTAATTGTGATTGGGAAAACAATGACAGTCACCATGTAAATGAACATGGGGTAATTGAAGATGTAATTGTAATTGAAAAATGTAAATGACCCCAACCCTGCTCGTACACTCACAACACACAAAAATAACAGAACAATATACAAAAGAATAACTGAAATACACAAAAATGACTCCAAAAAAAATCGTACAAAATGACAGAAAAATGCTCATACGTTATTCTAAATGCTAAGATGAATATTAATAATATTGCACAGCTCATTTAATCAAAACTGAAATATGTTAATAACAATAATATTGATATTCCTTGTTGTTTTTTATTGAAATGATGTGTTTTTATATGAGGCTCACTCTACACAACCTGCTCTAAAGGAACATATTCAGCTTTTTATTAGACACACTTCCTTCCTTCACACATACTGTACGTCAGTGTCATGGTGATGCTATCACAGCGGGGCCACAAAAATGTGATGTGAGGGTCACATGATCAACATTCAAGTCAGAATTTACAAGAAATACCAGTGTGAGAATTAACACAGGAAACAACAAAGGCTTTAGGAAAGTTTTGATTGTGGTTTTGTCTGTGATTCTTTCTGTTCTGTGTGGGTTTTTTTTGTTGTCAGTTTTGTGTATTTTCCTGTCATTTTATTGGTGATTTGTTTATTTTTGTAGTTTTGTGTATTTTTCCTGTCATTTTTGTTGCTGTTTTTGTGTCATTCTGAATATTATTGTTGTTTTGTGTGTTTTAGGAGTAATTTTTTAGTATTTTGTGTTGTTTTAAAAAATTTATTTCTGGTGTTTATTTGTATATATATTTGTAGTCATTTTGTATGTTTTTGTGTGTTGTATATTATTGTGCTATTGTCCTTTATGTGAATACTTGGGTAATTTTCTATGTTTATTGTTGGACAAATAGTGTTTATTTTTCATGATCTTCTTTTTTGCCTATTTTCTGTTATTTATGTTGGAGCTTGTGTATTCTTCCATCATTCTTGGTTGTTGTTATTCTGTATATTTTGATTTTCTGTATTGTTTTGTGTGTATTGTTGTTTTGTATATTTTGAGTCATTGGAGTAAAACATTTTTTACCTATTTTTATTGTTCGTTTTTTGAATCTTTCTGTAATTTTGTATGTTTTTTTTTTGACTGATATTGTGTATTATTGACTTATTGTGTATATTTTTTTGCTTTTATTGTGTATTTTTCTGTATTTTTGGAATCATTTTGTATATTTTTGTTGTCCTTTATGGTAATTGTTCTGTAAAATATTGTGCATTATGGGTTTTTGTGTGTTTTTGTTGTTCTCTATGGTCATTTTTCTGTCTCTTTGTGTCCTGTTAAGAATCCAAAGAGCAGTGGAAGGTAACAGACAGCAGTATGTGTGAAACACACCTCAGGGAGCTCTGCAGACGCTGCAGGCAGTGGAAGGCCAGCGTCTCTCTGCGTCGTGTCTCCAGAAACTTCTGAGCGTGTTTCAGCAGAGCCTGAGTGGGAGGAAAGAGGCCACAGCAGAGCCACAGTAGCTGCCAACCCTGCTCCACACTGAACCTGACCATTCAATTACACACAATATTCAGCTTTAATACCAATTCATTCATAAATACAGAGCAGTTTATAGCTGAGATAATACAGAATATCACAATAATAAGGAATAGTTACACAACTCATTTTAGAAGTTGTGTATCTGTAGTGTGTAGTAGTTGTGTATCTGTAGTGTGTAGTAGTTGTGTACCTGTAGTGTGTAGTAGTTGTTTATCTGTAGTAGTTGTGTACCTGTAGTGTGTAGTAGTTGTGTATCTGTAGTAGTTGTGTACCTGTAGTGTGTAGTAGTTGTGTATCTGTAGTAGTTGTGTAACTGTAGTGTGTAGTAGTTGTGTATCTGTAGTGTGTAGTAGTTGTGTACCTGTAGTGTGTAGTAGTTGTTTATCTGTAGTAGTTGTGTACCTGTAGTGTGTAGTAGTTGTGTATCTGTAGTGTGTAGTAGTTGTGTACCTGTAGTAGTTGTGTATCTGTAGTGTGTAGTAGTTGTGTACCTGTAGTAGTTGTGTACCTGTAGTAGTTGTGTACCTGTAGTGTGTAGTAGTTGTGTATGTGTAGTGTGTAGTAGTTGTGTACCTGTTGTAGTTGTGTACCTGTAGTGTGCAGTAGTTGTGTATCTGTAGTGTGTAGTAGTTGTGTATCTGTAGTGTGTAGTAGTTGTGTATCTGTAGTGTGTAGTAGTTGTGTATCTGTAGTGTGTAGTAGTTGTGTACCTGTAGTGTGTAGTAGTTGTGTATCTGTAGTGTGTAGTAGTTGTGTATCTGTAGTGTGTAGTAGTTGTGTATCTGTAGCGTGTAGTAGTTGTGTATCTGTAGTGTGTAGTAGTTGTGTACCTATAGTAGTTGTGTATCTGTAGTGTGTAGTAGTTGTGTATCTGTAGTGTGTAGTAGTTGTGTATCTGTAGTGTGTAGTAGTTGTGTACCTATAGTAGTTGTGTATCTGTAGTGTGTAGTAGTTGTGTACCTATAGTAGTTGTGTATCTGTAGTGTGTAGTAGTTGTGTACCTGTAGTAGTTGTGTATCTGTAGCGTGTAGTAGTTGTGTATCTGTAGTGTGTAGTAGTTGTGTACCTATAGTAGTTGTGTATCTGTAGTGTGTAGTAGCTGTGTACCTGTAGTCGTTGTTGGTCATCTGCTTCATGATGTGACAGTAGATCTCATCTCTGAGGGCCTCGTTCTGAGTGGCAGGGCCAAAGATCTGATCAGTGAGCTCCAGTGAACTCTGCATCTGTTTGGTGGGATAATCTCCCATATACTTCAGGATGGGTGGGGCCAGGGAGCAGTTAAGGAGCAGCTGGTAACACACATTTTAAATGCACACTTCCACATTTTCACCTGTGCAGTGGATGCTTTCTACTGTGAAGAAGTGCTGGTTTTCATCTGCTCGTGGGAAAACGTGGGACTGAAACACATTCCTGCTCCTGTAGAAACCTAAACAATGTGTTTAGTCCCAAAAACTTGGACTTTGGTGTAAATAAACCCATTCTTTAAAACCTTGTCATTTACAAACACAGAAATATCCAACACATCTACTGTAGGTTTGGAAGGTGCTGATAAAATACTACATTCTATGTAGAATAATTAATAAATGTGTGTCATTGTTAACATTTAAAGGTAAAGTGGTGTTAGAGTTCATTATATACAAGTTGAGGGGCCACATTTGGCCCTTGTCTAATTTTGTACAGCCCCCAAAAAGTAAACCACAAAACAATTCTAAATATACACGAGATGAAAACAAAAAAAGAAGAACAAACTGAATTATACAAAATTGTCAATAATAAAGTTAAAATTATTTAGATTTTGTGGCTCAATGGATGGTGATTAATATCAAACACATATTTAGTGTTTTCATTTGTAAAGTAAAGCAGCAGGAGTGGCATGATGATTATGATGATTATGATGATTATGATGATTATGATGATTATGATAGTTATGATGATTATGGTGGTTATGATAATTATGATGGTTATGATAGTTATGATAGTTATGATGATTATGATAATTATGATGGTTATGATAGTTATGATAGTTATGATGATTATGATAGTTATGATAGTTATGATGATTATGATGATTATGATAGTTATGATGGTTATGATGATTATGATGTTATGATGGTTATGATGGCTATGATGATTATAATGGTTATGATGATTATGATAGTTATTATAGTTATGATGATTATGATAGTTATGATGATTATGATAGTTATGATGATTATGATGATTATGATAGTTATGATGATTATGATAGTTATGATGATTATGGTGGTTATGATGATTATGATAGTTATGATAATTATGATGATTATGAT